>NW_014570150.1:0-10963 GCF_001313835.1 Polistes canadensis
AAAACCAATTAAAAAAAGTAAAATTTAAAATAAACGTTTTGATTTATATAATTGCATCTTCGTAATCCCTTCTAACCTTTAAAATAAAACAAAGAAATCTATAAAGAAAAATCTGAAAAGAATTCCATTCGAGATATAATTAAATATCAAACATTACATATGTTTATCGTTAAAAATTTTGAAATTAATAAAATGTATATATATTTAAACAAGAAATGATTTGTGTGACGAGAGAATTTAATTTAGAAAAGATTGGGAAATAAGATAATGCATGAACCATCATCAAGTTTTACTAAGGATCAACTTAAACAAGAACTACCACATCCATTTACATAATAGCCAGATCAAACAAACGTCACTCGAATCGTTCGAACCTTTTCAATTATCTAAGGTGTTCCGAGAGATTTCTTAAAAGGTTGCTTTCATCGAGTCGGAAAAATTCCTTTCTAAATTTAAGATAAGGTAAAAAAAAAGGAAAACAAAATACGTGAACCCTTTTTTTTTTTTTAGAAAGGTTCAACACGATCGAATTATTAATAGAAAAAATTCTTCCTTATACTTGGCACAGAAACAAATATTTTTCTACCCTTTTTTAATTATAAATCTATTTCTATATATCCTACGTCATATATAGAAGAAAAAAAATAAAAATAAAGATGAAAAAGAAGATGAAAAAAATACGTTGTATGGTATGGTATGGTATGGTATTTGATGCAAAGGCAAGAGAAGAAGAAGAAGACCATATGTAAGATTCAAACGCCCACGATGATTCGACGCTCGATAAGATCGGCCTAAGGCCCAAAACGTGGGCTCTTAACTGGACGATGTAATCTTCCATTCGTAATACCGTGAAATCAATAAATTATCGTGCAACATCTATCCAACGTTGATTAATAGTCAAGAACTTCGTTTATTTTTCGTCCAATGTTATTACGTACGCACATATTGATCCAGAAAAAGAAAGAAAGAAAGAAAAAAATAAAATGAAAGCAACAACCAACCATCGATTAAATAGAACGCTTCTAATAACTGTTAACATTTAAATAACATAATATCGAGCTACCATAGAAGGATAATTAAAAAAAAAAATAATAATCTACGAATCTCTATTATAAAGAACCGATGAGAAATCAAATTTAACAATCATTTTACGTTGCCATTAAAATTATAAAATCGATCTCCCGTTGATATTCATTTTATGGGGGGGGGGGGCCCCACATCTAATAATCATCGATGGACGAATCACAAAACCATGGAGATAATATTAAGAAGAAAAAAAAAAAAAGAATACCTATATGAGAAGTGGATCAAAATCATAGGAATATTAAAGACAAGGATGAAGATAAAGAAAATATAATGACGATGACGATGACGTTGATGATAATGAAGAAGAAAATCGGTGGGGGAGAGAGTTAGGAAGCAGAATGAGAAGAAGGAAGGGGGGAGGGGGTTAGAGAAGAATCTTTTCGAATGTTTGTGAAGTTGCTGTTGGCCAGGGCGCCTATGAACGTTTCCGCCCACGTGACTTGTTACATGCATAAGGAAGAAGAAAGTCTCTCGAGGATGAAGATTCCTTAGGTGGATTCATTAATACGTCCGGTTATTAATAGAGGACACGGTTTGGTATAAAAGGATCGTAAATACGTTAGAAAGAGAATGTGTAAGAAAGAATGGAGAAATGATAGAAAGAAAGAATGAAAGAAAGAAAGAAAGAAGGAAGGAAAGAATGAGTGAAAGAGAAAATAAATGAGAAAAAGAGAGAGAGAGAGAGAGATAGTGTATGACGAGATATACGTGTGGGTGTTCAGTGGCCGCCCATGTCGATTGGCGTGCGGTCCGCCCGAAGTAACAATTTAATTACAGCACGAGCTTCGATATGTATAGCAGCCACCCACGGTAAATTGATTTTGCCACGGTATTAAGGCTATCTCTATCTCTCTCTCTCTCTCCCTCTCTCTCTCTCTCTCTTTCACTTTTTCTCTTTCACCTTCCTCCTCTTTCTTTCTTTCTTTCTTTCTTTCTTTCTTTCTTTCTTTGGCTTAAGTTCAATTCTATCCATCTTTCTTTATCCTTCTTATTCTTAATTTTTTGTTTGTTCCCTTCCAATTTTTTTCCAATCTCTTTCTCTTTCTTCGAACTGGATTTATAGAAGCCATGGCTTATAAGCCCGGCAGCGCTAAACGGTAGTCAAGAAATAGAGTTCGCAAGGCGTCGTAATTAAGAGAAGGTCCCCTTCTTTCTCTCTCTCTCTTTCTTTCTTTCTTTCTTTCTTTTTTTCTGTCTCTTTCTTTCTTTCTTTCTTTCTTTCTTTCTTTGCAAACCTCTGAATTCGTTCCACTTTTTTGCACAGGAAGAGCTATGATCTCGAACGGAACGAACGAAGATGAAACTTTTTCGATCTTCTTTCATTCGACTATGTGGTAGCTTCTTTTCTTTTTTTTTTTCTTTTTAATTACTTTTTCTCATAATTATTTGTTTCGATGAGATATTGTTCAATGAGAAACGAATCTTATTTTTGGTACAAGAATAACTTTTACCAATTGTAACGAAGAATGGAATTCTCAATTAAATATAAAAAATAATCAACAATAGATTTATTAATATTTCTTTGAGACTGCAATCAATATAATTTGTATGAATTATTATAAATGATCTAGAAGGTTTTTGAGTTCGGTATAATACGTTTGAATGTATAATATAATTGTACCAATTGTAAAGTTGAATATTATATAATTGTTTTAGAAAATAAATTAGATATATTTAATATTATTATTATTATTATTATTAAAAGTAAGAAAATTTATTATTTATTTATTATTTATTTATTATTAAAAGTAAGAAAAAATAATACAAACTTAAAATATATTATTTCTATTAGAAAATAAATTAGATATATTTAATATTATTATTATTATTATTATTATTATTAAAAGTAAAAATTAACTGAAGAATTTGAAATGTTTTACGATCGATAAAATAAAGGATCTTTAAAAAGATCGGTTCCGGGTTTTAATACTGGCTCGTATAGATCACCTTGAGGGAATACGAGGAAGAGTTGGTACTGTGTCACACCGAAATCCTTTTCTTCGAGGTATGATTCATTGTTGTGTGTACATCTCATGGGACCACCCAGTGTATCTTGCTCTGAAACGGTCGTCGAAAAATCCAACGATCGATACGACTAGGTGCGCGCCCACGCTCTCTTTTGCTTCGACCACGACTATGCCACCAATCAGAGGCGGATTTTCATTTCAAATCTATTTTACAATGAAATTATTTTCACAACCCTATAAACATTTAATTTATCTATATCAATATATGTTACGATTTAATATATGTATTATATATGGACAATGACATTATTTCAATTAAATTCTTATGAATTACAATTTTTGTTTATTTTTCCATATTGGAATAATAACCTTGATTGATAACCCTGTTTATGATCTTTTTAGATTCAACCACGACAATGACCACCAATTAGGGATGGATTTCATTTCAAATCTATTTTACAATGAAATTATTTTCACAACCCTATAAACATTTAATTTATCTAAATCAATATATGTTACAATTTAATACATGTATTATATATGGACAATGACATTTTTTCAATTAAATTCTTATGAATTACAATTTTTTTTTTATTTTTCCATACTAGAATAATAGAATCTAATTTAATTTTCAGTTTGATAACCATGTTTATGTTCTTTTTAGATTCAACCACGACAATGACCACCAATTAGGCATAGATTTCATTTCAAATCTATTTTACAATTAATATATTTTCAAGCCCTTTTTTTATATGTACATTCTTATAAACATTTAATTAATCTAAATCATGTGTTGTCTAATGTCATGTCAAATGTTACGATTTAATAAATGTATTATGTACAAAATGAAATTTTAATGAATTACATTTATTTATTTTTATTTAATATCTCTCTATTGGAATAATAATAAAACGTAATTTAATTCTCAATACGAATTCCGCTCCTACATATTGCATTAAAATGAAACGAGACGGGCCCACCTAGAAGCAATCGATACGAACAAAAATATTGATATATTCTTACGAACGGTCTCGAATTAGAATCACACGGGTTGCCTTTAATTGAACCTTGAATAATGATCATCGATCGATTTCGATCAAATTATTCTTCTAAATCTTTCCTTTATCCGAGCCTCACCTTTACAGATTGGCATCTATGTATGTTAGAGAGTTCGAATTGTAAATGGATCTACGTTGTTGACCCCGTAAAAAGAAATATTATGTGACGTAACTTAGATCCGATAAAATGATTTTCAATGACAAACACGATGATCGATATTTATTTGTTTGTCATGTCTTTATTGTCGTTTGGGAGGTACAATCAAGAATAAAAGTGCTGAAAATTGAAAATTTCTTAAACATTTACATCTTACACACAACATGTTATTAAATAAATTAATTATGTCTAATGCTAAAGAAAATAATATATATTTAAAAATAAAAATAGACAATTTTATTAATAACGTTGTATTAATTGTATAAGAAATGATAAATAATATGAACAAATTTTAAATAACTTTATTAACACTTTGCGACAAAAAATAATTTTCATTTAAATCTTTATCAAAATTCTAAATATAGAAGTATTAATAATGTTTAATTAATAATAACATTTAAATAATACTTATTTTCGATCATATATTCTATGAAAAATATTTTTAATATTAATTATTTAACGTTTAGAAAAATAAAGAAAACGTGATAACATTGTTAAATTTTTTAAATTGACTACACAATATAACTTATAAACGAAGTGAATCAATTGGAATTTGTATACTGACCAAAACATTAAATAAAAAACATTCCTTTAACTTTTCATTAACTTCATATCATTTTAACGTACATTCAAAACATCTTTATTTCGATTAGAAATTAATCGATCATAAAAATATAATATTTAAATATCGAATTATAAAAAAATATTAATTCCACTTATCGAAACAATGATGAGATATATTTTAATCGAATAAAAAATAGAAACAAATATAAATGAAAAATTATATTATAAAGATAAAGAAAGCAATATGTAAATAAAGAAACAACGAAATTGTAATAGGAAAAATAAAGGAAACCCAATCGGAAATATTTATCCTTTCGCTAACGAGCTTCATGAAGATTGTTCGAGGTCTCGAATATCTTGTCTTAACGAGCAACTACTCTCTCGGTATGAGTAATTGCAATCGAGCTTGAAATAATTAACGTTCACCTTCTCTTTTCTTCTCATTTCGAACCTTCATTCTTTCTCTTTCTCTTCTTGGTTTACCCTCCCACTTACCCCCACCCCACACCCCCGCCCTTTACTTCCTATCTCTATCTTTTTTCATTTCTTCTTGTCGTCAATGTAGAAACGACCGTGAATTCCAATTGCAAATATATGAGAGAGAGAGAGAGAGAGGGGGTGCTTGTAAAATTGAAATTTATTACCACTTCGATATTTTATGGAAATGTAGACAGTTAGAAAAAGAAAAGGGGGAGTAGGAGGGTGAAAGAAAGAAAAGGAAATAAAAGGGAAGAGGTGGGAGAGGATTCGTAAAAAAAAAATGTTTCTCTTCGAAAATCTTTTTACTTATAATTTATCTTAAACAAAATTAATTAATCGTAAATTAAGAAGAATTTAGAATTCGTTTATTGTTTTTCTCGACGTTAAACGATATAATAAAATTTGCTGGTCTGTTTCTTTTTTTGTCTTATTATTATTATTATTATTTGAAGATAAATAAATTTCGACTGAGCGTCAATTATAATTAGCTATGTCGCGAAATGTAGTAAAAAATGATGGAAAGAAAAAAATGAGATGGAATAGCAATAATAATTTATCGTAGTAACGAGAAACGTCAGCCGTAAAAAAGAAAAAAAAAAAAGAAAATAAAATAAATAGAAAAATATATATTTCATATTTGATCGTTATAGTAAGTCTATCGTTAATGACGATCATCTAAAAAACAACGACGACCAACTAATTAGTGTTGCTTGGTACCAACCAACTATCGGTTATTTCTTCAACTTCCGTTTTCTCTTCACCACGACCTACGTCTTTTTATACGTCACGTGTAATAGAATAAACTAAAGGGAATAAAAGAGAGAGAGAGAGAGGTAGAATATGATAAGAGAAAAGTAAAAAAAGAAAAGTAAAAAAGAACTATGAAATTGAAGTTCGAACGTTACTTCCAATTTTAACAGTAATCATTTGAGAATTCTTATTAAATAAAAAGTAAAACTTCCGTTAATCCTTATTCTTTCAATCGAGGTTACCAGCTATTCGTCTACGATCTTTTTTATTAAGAATATATAAAACCGTTAGATTGATCTAAACGAATATAATTGATTCCCGCGTAATTGATGACGATAAATTCAGATCGTATCCTGTTTATCATCATTCTATGCGTCTTGATCGATCGGTTTTTTAATTCACGTTAAATAGACTTTTATGACTTTTATCTATTTGCTTTTTTTTTTTTTCTTTTTATTTGAAACGCGATATTTAACGATTATTTCGATTGAATCAATTTCACGATTTAAATTAGATAATCATATTAATAATTATATTTTGTAATTATAATATTTACATATATAATTATATTACATATTAATAATATATATATATATAATTAGGTTTTTATTGCACAACTTACAAAATTTTGTACAATGTCTTATCATTATTTCACTTATATTTATCTCACATTTTTGGTTTATTCTAAACTCATCCCTCCTCAACCAATAATTATCACCAATCATAAAATTAAACTATCTATAACTATATATTATATATTAATAATTATATTCGTATTAACAATTTGTATATTTATGATTGTTAAAATATATGTTTGATATTTTGATTTGTTCGTTAATGATTTTAATGAACAGAATCTTAGCGTGTCAATTAGGATAAGTGATATCCTGTCATCCTAGCAAGACTTGTATTAGAGAACTAGTATGGTTAATCTGATTGATAAAGTTATATGAGAATCAGGCAAACGATCGCATCTATCACACTGACGATCTATAGATCTCAAGTTCCTTATATACATCTATCGTTCTAGAATGTAACTACGAAGTTGTCTATATTTCTCTTCGTCCTTCTAACGTCTATTAATCTTGTCCACAATCTGGAAGGGATGATTAATATTCTGAATCTAACAAGAAGGGAAGGAGAACTAAGTTGAAGGACACCAATTTTTTTGTAAATTTTACATAGTTGTAAAGATTCATTAGAACCATAAACTGTGTAACCAGTAAAACCCAATGATCAGCTGATTCCAAGAAATTAAAGGGAAAATACTTTCACGTGTACTTTTATAATATACAAAAATTTATATATTTAATATTTTATATATATTAATATATAAAAATATTATATATTTACGTTATTATAGTTCGATTAACTGTAGATTGTTTTATCATTATTTTAGTAGTATTATAGTCAGTTAAAATTATATTATAAATTATGTATTGGTAGTAATAAGTTTTGAGTCTACCATAAGGTAGGTTAAAAGTTTTGAACCTAATACAAAGGAGGATTAAAAAGTTTGGAGCCTGATATAAGGAGGGTTGAAAAGTTTTAAGCCCATCGACGTGGAAAATTATAAATCTATGTAAAATTAAATTCTTAATTGTTAATTTAATAATAATATTAAACATAAAAGATATTAATTAATATCTTGTATATATATTATTATATCATATATATATATTATTTTTTATATATTATACTTACTTATTACTTTATATTTATATATTATTATATCATATATATATATGTATATATTTTTTGTGTGTAATTTTCAAATAAGTTTTAATATGAACGTATGTTAATCTGGACATAAGACATTCTTCTTCTTTAACTCTTTCTCTTTCTCTCTGTCTTTTTCTTTCTCTGTCTTTTATGAAACATCGCCTACGATCGAAGTATAGTTAGTCGTTCTACGAGACTCGTCTCGACTGAGTGAAGCTCGACGAGACGTTTAAATCAAACTTTAACGAGAATGGAAAGTCGAGTATTACCGCATTACCATTAGCAGTTACGGGGCGGTGCCGGTGTGCCAGAAGACCGTTAATTTCCGAGTGATTCGTTATGTGAAAGACCATGAGAGACCATGAGAGAGCAACAGAGAGAAAGAGAGAGAAAGAGAGAAACAATATTTATTATGCGTTTTGAAGTAGCATATTAAACGCCAACATTACATGATATTTGATTCAATAATGTAAGAATATGATTAAATAATATTAACTCTCTTCAAAACACACTTAATTTCAAATATACCAAATAAGAAAAAAATTAATTACCATAATTATTAAATTAAAGAAAAAAAGAAACCTGTTTTATTAAGCGTATTAATATGTGACTATAATTTAAGTTCATTTATTTTTGTTATATCTTTTGATTTATTTTCTATGAGATTCAATGGTAACATCTATAAAAATTTTGTACAGGAATGAAAGTGTAGTAAGAATATAAGAAATAAAATAAAATTAAAGATTAAATATTATTGACTACTTTCAGAACCTAATCAAAGATACTAAATAAGAAAAAAATTAATTACCATAATTATTAAATAAAGAAAAAAAGAAGCCTGTTTTATTAAGCGTATTAATATGTGACTATAATTTAAGTTCATTTATTTTTGTTATTTCTCTTGATTTATTTTCTATGAGATTCAATGTTAACATTTATAAAACTTTTGTACAGGAATAAAAGTGTAGTAAGAATATAAGAAATAAAATGAAATTGAAGATTAAATAATATTAACTCTCTTCAAAACACACTTAATATCAACTATACCAAATAAGAAAAAAATTAATTACCATAATTATTAAATTAAAGAAAAAAAGAAACTTGTTTTATTAAGCGTATTAATATGTGACTATAATTTAAGTTCATTTATTTTCGTTACGTCTCTTGATTTATTTTCCATACAATTAAATGGTAACCAGTTACAAAAATTTTCTACAAGAAGGAGAAGGGAGAAAGAATATAACAAAAAAGTAAAAGAAGAAGATTAAAAAAATTGAGAAGAAAAAGGGCAGGGGGGGGGTGGGGAGACGAAGAAACGCGATACGTCTTTGACACCCGGATAAGTCGAATGCAAAATAGAGATTTCCAGTTGTCCGAGATGGATGATGTCTTCGATGATAAATGATGCTGTGATTTGCTAGCTGCGAGAACATCCACCCTATCGAGAATATTTTTATCTCTTTCTCTCACTCTTTTTCTTTGAAGAACCTTCTTCTTCTTTTTATACACCGAATATATTTCCCTACCCCTCTTTTTCTTATTCCTATGTCACCTAAAAGAAGATGAAAGAAGAAAGAGAGAAGGGATAATTTCAACGCTGTCATTTCTACCAAATTTTTTTTTTTTAACCCTTCCCCTTCGTTTCTTCTTCTTCTTCTTCTTCGTTTTTTAAATCTTCTTCTTTTTTTTTTTTATTTTTAGTCTTCTTTTTATTCTCTTCGTGTCCAACGTTTTCTTTTTGAATATATTGAATATTTATATTTAAACACACAACTGAAAATATTTAATATCAATTTTGTAATACATATTATATATATATATTTGCATTTATATATTATTTCAATATATATTTTTTGTTTCTTTGTATTTTACATACTTAATAAACTAATGAGATTACTTTTGTGCGTTAAGAAAGATAGAGAAAAGAATTAATATACAAAAACAACAAAATAATATAAAATATTGATAAACGCATCAATAATAAAATAGGATTATTTTCTTTCAATTTATTAATTAAGTTAATTAACAATCTTTCTGTTTATTTTGTCCATTTAATCAGGCTCCGTATCCGAATCGATATTATTTAATCTCAATAATTTAACTATAAAATAAATGTAAAAAAACATCCCCACCTCGTTGTATCTGTGTGTGTCTTTCCAAAATGAAAATACGAGAAATTATGATAATTGTACTTCGACTTAAAAAAATGTTTACCAGTCAAAAGACATAAATTAAGATAACATTGGAAAAAGATCGAGTTGTTTAGGTTGTAATGTTAAACGGGGGGAGAAAAAAGAAATCAATGAATTATGGAAATAATGGAATCCCTTCTTCTGCCCCCATACACGTGGTGAGAAAAACGAGAAGAAAGGAGAGGGAATTTAGGTTTTGGATTATTATACAATCGTATGGAAAAAGGATAGAGCTATATATATATATATATGTGGGGGAGAAGAAGAAGAAGATTTGGAAAATTGAAAAGGAAGAGAAATAAATATTAGTGGAAGAAGGAAAAAGTAGGATGGGTGGAATGGCAGACGGGGTTGTGAGGAGGGGGGAAGGGGGAGGGGAGGAGTGGGCACGTGCCTCCAGTTAATTCGTCAACTCTCTCATTTTAAACGAAAACTTTAACATCTTTCCAAGTATTTCCGCATGACAAGGAAATTGTTTTCTCTTTCTTTGTAAACCCTGCGGGAGATGAGTTGCTGAGAAACCCAACTCGCAGCGGGTGTTGCTTGGTTGGTTGACCATCGGAATTATTGTGTTCTCTTTTCTATCTTTCCTCCCGCGCATTTCTTTTCTTTTTTTTTCTTTTTCGTTGGTTTTTTTTCTTTTTCTCTTCTCCCAAGAGGGATTATTCAAAACCATCTGACTTTTCTTCGAACTTTTTTTTATACATCGACATTTTTTCTTTTTCTTTTCTTTTTTTTTTTAGGAATCTTTTTTTATATAAGTTTTGAAAGTTATGAATAATTTAATTCGTATCGTTTGTATAATGGGGTATGATTTATGGATAATACATGGTTGACCATTAAAGATTGAAATTGGAGAATATCAAGATTCACATGATCGTTTGGTGTATGTTTAATATATTAATACATAAGAATAAAATTAAATATTCGAATATTCACCAACGTATAATATTATTTTATATATACTTATTAAACTATTTATATATA
>NW_014570150.1:11038-35438 GCF_001313835.1 Polistes canadensis
ATATTGAAATTTTATTATATAAATTTTGGCATTCTTTAATATTTCAGTCTAATAAATAATAACATATAAAATAAATATATTTTATTTTTTAACACCACGACAGATTTCAAAATATTTTATTTTTTTTTTTATATATGTGAGACGTGCAAATAAATACGTATAATAAAAGAAATGAAAAATAAGAAAAAGCAAAAGAAACTTTTTCATTTGAGATCGAATACCTGTATCGTAGAAATCACGTAGAAGCTTGATGGCAACCACGCCCTTATAAAATGACGATATTAAAAAGAAGAAATCCGTCAAGATCGATATACAGTTGGAGTTGGTTGCTGCCTGTTCTCGGACACTATGCCCCACTAGCACAACTCGACTTTTTCTCTCAACTGGAAAGATCAAACGCGTCGTCGTTCAACTCGCCTCGGAAACGGATCGGAAGGAGAGCAACAACTAACTAAAGGATGGAAATAAAAAAAAAAATAAGAAAAAAAATAACGCGGAGAAGAAGAGAACCCGTGTGTGTGTGAGTGTGTGAGAGAGAGAGAGAGAGAGAGAGAGAGAAAATGTGGTAGCCGATAAAAAGCTGAACTGACCGAACGAGACGATCCTCGTTCAAATTACCCTCCCCCTCGCCCCTCCCCTACCCCACGGTTCTTTCCTTTCCTCTTTCTTTCTTTCTATCCTTTTTTTTTTTGTATTTCTCGTTTTTTTTTCCTCTTGTATTTTTGTTTTACGCATATCACCCAAGTGACACTTGGAACCTTACCGAACGAATTAGTTCTCTGCACGTTGTGAATGAAAAAAACAAAGAAATATCGATACTCTTATTTCTAATCGATGCAAAATAAGAGGAAAAGAATTCACCGATTAAATTTTGCAAGGTGGATTGGGCAGGTGCGAGAGACTAAGATAAAAAATATATTAAACTTAATTTATGCGCCCCGATCGAATAAATAAAAAAAGTGAAAGAAATTTGAAAGAAAGAATTAGAACTGGTTTGATTTGAAAAAAATATATTTGATAGAATAATAATTTGTTTCTAATCGGGAAATATATATTATCGTTAGGATGTGATAACAACACGTCGATAAGAAATAGAAAAATAAAATAAAATCAAATGGAAAGATCTCTTTAAAAGAGGATTTCAGATAGGATCGTGTGCAGAAAACACGCGATCGAGAACTAGTTTTGCAAATGCGTACATACGTACGTACGTACGTTCAATCGTTTTTTTTTTTTCTCTTTCCATTTGATTATTCTATCTCATTCTCAAACACTTAATTCAACCGACTCACACCTATTCCGTTAACTTTAATCGTTAGCAATTTTTGTCCTTTTCTTTTTTCCTTTTTCTTTTTCAAAGCGTCGGCTCATTTATTTCAACACAGGAATAAATTACTAAGCGGTTTGTAATCCCTTAATCGTAGAAATTCTTGAAACAACCCCGACCTACATACAGATTCACGTTTAACAAGTTCCAAGTTCCTATTTCCTTTAAGATTCTCGATAATAAAACACGAACGATCCATATAAACCGTTTCTTCTAGATCAACCGGTACGGTATATCCTTACTACTTACTATCTTAACTATCAAGATTCTTCTTTTGTTCTCATTTTCTATAGAAAAATCACGTCTCTCTTAATCGAAGAAGAAACCGAAGACCGACCGAGCTCAGAGCTTCGAATCGGATTGGCTTAATCACCGATTCGACCGCATCTCTCAATTCGCTGTGGTTGAAAATCGTCGAAAATTGTCCTAGGATGTAGAAGAATTCGTCTCGCATCAAAGATTACGAATAGAGAGATGGGATAGAAGAGGAGAGGAGAGGTGAAGGGAACAGAGGAAAAATGGTCCTTTGATTTTTATACTTTGGAATCGTTTTCACATTTTTCTTTATTCTTTTTTAGTTCATCTTCTTCCCATCTATACACCTGCCTATAAAATTATGTATATATATATATATATATTTCTTTGATTGGATATTGATCTTCTAATCTCATAAATACGAGATTGGGTTGTAAAATTTTCAATTGATTATATTTCATTATTATTAATTTTTCTCCTAACTTGTATATTTTATAAAACAAAAAAATAAAACAAAAAAGAAATATCTCTTTAAACGATTATCGAATCTATTCAAATTGTATTGTAATATTATATTGAAGAAAAATAAATTTGATCATAAATTATATATTATTCGTTTGAAAGAAAAATCTCCTCGTATGTTTCATAAAGAAGAAAAAAAGAAGAAGAAAAATATATTCTCCATAAACGATTTCGAATCGTTTTAAAATTGTATTGACGAAAATGATCGTAAATATCTGTTAAACGTTTTAATCGATCAATGTATCACGATGTAATCTTATCGGAACTTACCAAATTGAGGTAAAGAATGTAAAAGATCGGAGAGTGAAAAACAGGGCCGATCAGAAAGAAAGAGAGAGAGAGAGAGAGAGAGAGTGAGTGAAAAAAAGCAAACGATACAAGTTAGATGCAATTACTCACGCGCTCATACTCGTTCCACCAATCGTTCGAGAGAAAGAGAGAAAGGTGAAAGAGGAGTGGGTTGGATGAGGGGGGGGGATAGGGATAGGGGGAATGGGTGATATGGTTGAGAGAGGCAAAAGAATCTTCGGTTCACTGTATAATTGGTAATTACTTTTAATTATCGTGAGTGCCGAGTCGTCGCCGTTTTATGCTTATGTAACCGAACCTAATTAAAAATCGAACGCGACCCGTGCCCGTGGAAAGAAATTTTAAACGTTAATTCCAACGAGTTGGCAACTTAACGACACCCCGTTTTCGATAACTCGCTTACCGAAAGTATCGAAAAAAAAAAAAAAAAAGGAAAAATGAAATATCGAGAGAAGAAGTGAGAGAGAAAGAAAGAAAGAAAGAATGAAAGAAAGAAAAAAAAAGATAGAGATAAATATAAATAATAATTTTTGTGTTCTCTCTCTCTTTCTCCTTTTTTCTTTTCTTTTCTTTTTTTTCTTTCTCATTGAACAGTATATAAATAACAAGGTAATAAACTCCGTCGCGAATTTTACTGCTCCGTTCGTCAGTACACCAATGAAATACAGTATCAACGACGGTGAAGACGATGATGATTATGATGATGATGATGATATCTACACACAGTTATAATTATGATAAACTCTATACGAGTTAAATATCGATTTTAATTGCATCGTCGATCTACGAACTCGAGATCATTATCCTTTCTCTTCTTCTCTTGTCCCTTAAATAATAAGAATAATAATAATAATAATAGTAATAATAATATTATTATCCTTTTTTTTTTATACGCGAATGTATTCCTATTAATTATTTCGAAGATGTTACGATTAAATAAAATTCATCTCTTTTCGATAAAGATATAAATAAAATAACACACATCGATATTCTAATTTAATTCTAATTAATGATCAACATTAAAATAAATACAAATATTATAATAAATAAATCATTAAAACTAATTCATATAAATATTTCTTTAACGTTGTATTATCTTATTTATTATCGATCAATTTATGAATTAAAAATGAAAGTAAACTGTGAATTATACATTGTATAATTCTTTTCATTGTAGAATCACGAAATGGTGATAAAATTAATTCAACGATTTTAAAGTAACCTAACATTTGCAAGTTGAATTTTGGATGAATCGATGTTAAACAAGGAGGGTAAGAAATTACCAGAGGGTAATGTACACACCAATACGTCTACAAGATAACGACTGTAAGTAATCTGCCAATGCGATTTAACTTGATCGGCTCGAGGCTTTCTCTTAAATCGTTGTACCATCTTTTCTTCCTCCTCCTCCACCTCCACCTCCTCCTTCACCTCCCGCCTATAACTCGATACAAACTAATCTTTATCCTTCAATTTCTCTTTCTTCTCTTCCCTTCTTTTAACTTCTTTTCTCTTCTGGCTATACTATTTCTCTTCTCGCACAAAACGTGTAATGTTTCGATCGCATAAGGGAGAAAAAGGGCGAATACGATGCGAGTGACGTGCGCGTGCAAAAGTCAGCGTGAAGTCGTCGTAACAATTTTACCCTCACCTTCCTTTCCCACCCCTTTCTTTCTCACTCACTCTCTCTTTTTCTCTCTCTCTTTATCTTTTTCTCATTCTTTTTGAAACACGACGAACAGACACGCACATTCTGGCCGGAGGTTCCGTTCGCGTGCAAAACGTGTGATCCGTCTCGGAAATCTCCATCCCGGTAGAATGATCCTCGTTTCTTTTTCTTTGGTAAAAAAAAAAAAAAAGAAAAAAAAAGATGACGAGAGAAGGAAGAGAAGAATCCGTTAGTCTCCTTTTTCTTATATATATATATGTGTGTGAGATTTATTTTATTATTTTAAAAAAAAAGAAAAATAAAGGAAAAAAATATTGAATCACCAATTTTGCGGCTGCAATGTCGTGACGATTTTATTCTATATACGAACTTTCACCGGAAACTTTTCACGTTTTTTTTTTATTCTTTTTTTCTTGTCTTCTTCTCCCTCTCTTCTTCTTTCTTATTGAAAATTAATAATTCAAGTTGATTTGATTAATGCATCTCTCTCTTTCGTTAAAGAATTAATTATCTATTAAATATATAATAATAATAATAATAATAATAATATTCTTCTTACGCAATCCATTACTTTAAAAGAGAAATATTATTTAAATTTATTTTTTTTTAAATATTAATTCTATAGAACTTAATTTGATTAACAACTTAATCAAATTAAGTTCTACTTCTTTTCATGTCCAAGTTCCTATGAAATTTTATCATTAAAAATTATAATTTTGGACGAGAGAAAATACTAAATTAATTCTATATATATATTTAATATTACTTAACATATATTCTAATTTTTTTAATATATTTAAATATTAAATTTTGATATTTAAAAAATTATTAAAGTGAGATATTCGTAAATATATTGTAGTGTAACAAAGACGAAACATTTATTCATTTATTACAAACCGGATGTTGAAGAAATAACCACCCTCCTTCTCCTCCTCCTCCACCCCTCATCCCTGTTGACTTGTCGTAAAATTAATCTCCGGTAGCAGGAGCCTTAAAGAAAAGAAAAGAAAAGAAAGAAATAAAAAAAGATAATGAAATAAAGACAAAAAAAATGATCAAAGCGAAAATAATGGCACGACCTGTTATTAATGGTAATAAATTAATATAAAATAGCGCGTCTCTCGTATCACCGGTTGTATAGTCGTTCCTGGTTTTTATGAGTTTCTTCAATGGTCCTCTTTTTCCATCTCCTCCTCCTCCTCCTCCTCCTCCTCATTCTTCTTCTTCTTCTTCTTCTTTTTTTCGTTTCATCTATCCTCATCTGAATGTTTATCCAAATCGTAAAGTGATACGGTCTTGTTAGTTTCGAAACACTTAAAAACTATATTTGCAAAATCACTTAATCGTAAATCCGCTCGAGAAGAATAAAAATAAACAAACAAATTACATTCTGGTTTCTTTTTTGTCCCCCTATATTTCTTTCTCTTTTTCATCCACACAATCGAAAACTTTAAGAATAATATTAAATTAATGTTCTCGTTCGCGTGATTCTTTTTTTTAAGAAAAAAATAAAAGACAGAAATATTAATATTCAAATTAAATCATCGAAATGAAAATGAAAAACAAACGAACTCCTTTCTGTTTTTTGTATTTTTTTTATTGTTATTTTCCCCATATTTCTATCTCTTTTATATACAATCACAAAATTTAAGAATAATATTAAATCGGTGTTTTCTCGTTCGTGATTCTTTTTTTTTCTAAAAAAAAAAATTAATATGCAAATTAAATCATTGAAATGAAGCACGCGTGTATAGTTACAAACGTGTGAAATATAAATTATGATGAAAATAATGGAAAAATGAAGGAGAAGAAGAAGAAGAAGAAGAAGAAGAATGATTGGAACGTGTGTTGACGCCTACGGCAAAACAATTACCTTTCCATTCGTGGCAGATCAACGAGTGTACGAGGTTTGAAAGGTGAGCAAAAGAGTAAAATGCTTCGAATACCTGGTTTACTTATTTGCCAAAATTTATTTTCTCGATTATGTTCGAGTTATTTCCCTTTCCCCTTGACTTCCCCTTTTCCTCCCCCATGGTAGTTAAATAAAAAAGTGTATATTCTACTTTCTGATAAATCGTTATTCAATTTTCGCGTTTAACAAAATATAAAATTAATCTTATCATTCGAAATATCGTACGAATATGTGAGAAGAGACAAAAATATTCTCCGTATATTCCTTCTTTTTTTTTTTGTTATATTTGAAAATATATTTTAATTATAATTATGATATGAATTCGATGTGTGTGGTCGAAAAGAGGGAACGTTCCACAGGTTTAATTTAACGACATCGTATAAACGTTTCGTAAATTCTCTTTAAAATTCGGATATTTCTATCTTCTCGTTTTTACTCTTTTTCTTCTTCTTTCTTTCTTTCTTTCGTTTCTTTCTTTTCTTTATTTTCGTCTCGAATTTCTATAGAAAACAGACGGAGAAAGAGAAAGAGAAATTATAACGAAACACGAGTTTGTCTCGTAAGATTATCTACAATGTATTACACGTTACACGCACGTAATTAATACGAAAAATTAGGTGAAACATTAATTAATCGATCATTAAAAATAATGCATCCTAAAAGATGATACGCAAAAAAAAAAATAAAAAAAAAAATAAAATGAAATTTATTTAAGAATTATAAATAATTTTTTTACATGCATCCTAAAAGATGATACGCAAAGAAAATAAAAAACAAAAAAAATGAAATTTATTTAAGAATTATAAGTAATTTTTTTTACTGACGTATTTTTACATCTACACGAGTTGTTACAAATAATGTTACAAAGATATACTTAAACACGAATTAAATTTTATTACAGTATAACAATATATTATTATTGAAATAAAATAAAACACACAGAAAAAAATAAAGTAATATTTAAAAATTGTGGGAAAGAAAGATACGTTTAGATAGAAAACAGATTTCGTAGGATAATATGTAACAGGATAATACTTTTATATGAAATAAATGTTGAAAAAGCAAAGTTTGGATATCGCGTGACCGTTCGTAGGATGTTTGGAATGTTACTCCTGCGTTCCGATAACCAACGGTTATGTTCGTGTTACCTTCGTTCCATATCGTTTTAAAAGCTTGTATTGCGAAACCAAGCGACCTTTCTTTTTTTTTTTAATCGAAAATCTTTCAAAAAGATTCGAGAAGAGAAAGAAGATGCCTCCCAAGGAAGAAGTATCTTTTTTTTACCTGAACACTCACTCCTTCTTATCCTCACCGAGTAATTTGCCAAATTAATTTCTATCTTTATCTACAATTCTTTCATTTATTTTTTTAATTTCTTGTGTTACTTCGAATCCGATAGGAGTCAAGTAAAATCGAACCTAATTCCAATCAGATGATTTTTCTTTTTTAAATACTCCTACATATATTACGAGTATGTTATTTGAATTATTTTACATCAATTATTACTTTGCTCACTCTCTATCGTAATCATTTTATTTATTTATTATTTCGATTATATATAATTTAAGTATATATTATTTGTTTCATTAATTCTATGTGAATTATCACGCGAATGATTTTCATTAAAAACGTAGAAAATTTTTTAGATAATTACGTTAGAATCAATTTGTTTGATTTGTTCAATATAATAACAAAATAAAAGCTTAGATAATTATGAAGATTAGGATTGTTTATATCGCACAGTAGCAAATGTTGTGACATAATTGCGAAAGACGAAAAATTGAGGAAAGAAAAAAAGGAAAAAATATGGGGGAAAAAAACATAAGGAAAAAAGAAAAAAAAAAAAAGAAAAGAAAAGGAAATATGGTCCGCCGTGTCCCGAGACTTCTTGGACCGAAAGTAACATTCTCTTGGTTCTCTTTTATTACTCGGAAATCATAGTAGTCGGACACTCGTAACGTATTCCGAACGACCACGAAAGAATACGTTTTCTTACAGCACGCTTGACACAAGAACGTAATCTTCGAGCATAAATCTTGGGATTTAAAACTCGGCTACTCGTGGAAATTTTCTATTCTTTTTCCTTCTAACTCTTTTCATTTTTTTCTTTTTTTTTAAAGAAAAAAAAAATACAAGAAAACACAGAACGATCACCGATCAAAGAAGTTACGTACGTTCCTTTCGAGAAACTCAGATAAAACTTTAAAAAGATATATCTGCAATACGTGAAATCTACCGAAATCGAAAACTGAAATTTCGAACGTTCGTTAATAAAAAAAAAAAAAAAAGAAATACTCTCCTTAAATTTCACATTTACGTTAATAAACAATAATTATCATTTTATTTTCCATCCAATTTCTTATCTCCTCTTCTTCTTCTTCCACTCCGTTTCCTAATTTTCTTCGTAAGATAAAACAAAATCTTAGCAGATGATCGAGGAGTAAGAAAAGCCACCAAAAAGAACCCAAAATTAATTGTACCACGAGGATAAAGGTCAAAAGTGTAATAGAAATTGAACCGACCGAACGAAATATCAACATAATTCGATACCAGATTTTGTTCTTTCCTTTTTCTTTTTTTTTCCCCCATTATCCTTATTCGAAGCAGATGTTAGTTAACTCCGAAGTAGCATACAACTATGAATTATAATTAGAACTAATTAATCCCGGGGCTTCTGGTAAAACTAAAGTTCGAGACTCGGATTTTCTTTTTCTTTCTTTAACATTTTATTTCTATTCCTTCGCCCCCCCCCCTCCTCCTCTATCCCTCCCATTTTCTTTTATCATATATTTATTCTTTTTTTTGGCAAACAAAATAAAATGGCACGCCCGTTAAACGCAAACATAATTTCCGTACAGAATGCAGTGACGTTGTTGTTGTCGTCGTTTTCATCGTATGAGACTCGAATGAACCTCTCCCCTCGCCACCCCACCCCTCCAATCCCCACCCCATTCATCCTCCTGCTTCTCGTCCTCTTCTTATTTTTTTTTTTCCTCTTTTAAGACTCCCTGTCGAATAA
The DNA here is from genome assembly GCF_001313835.1 of Polistes canadensis. Taxonomy (NCBI): domain Eukaryota; kingdom Metazoa; phylum Arthropoda; class Insecta; order Hymenoptera; family Vespidae; genus Polistes; species Polistes canadensis. The sequence goes on from NW_014570150.1 coordinate 20,052, forward strand.
ATACGATAGTATAAATTTTCCCCACTACCAGTTTTCTCTCTCATTCGTACGTTTATTATTATACGTGCATGCATATAAAGGTAAAGACTTTTAATTGCTTTCACCGAAAGGAATCTTAAAGATGGTGAACCGTGAGAATACCTGTGGGTTTCACGATGAAATGGGTGGTAATAGAAGGTTGAACGGGGTAAAGGTGCATAAGTACGAGGACATCAATGTTGTGATATTCGAGATATTCGTGCCATATATGAGAACGACACGAATTGAATACAATTTTCTTTTATGGGGGAAGAAAAAAATGAAAAAGAAAATACAATATATTACGAATGGTATACGCGTATACAGTATTACGTAATACTGCATAATCTTTATGGTAATTTAAAGGAAAAAAAAAAAATATCAAAATGTCGATATATTATAATCGATTACAATTTTTTTGCAATATTTTTAATTGAACGTTCTCGTGCAGGTAAGATTTTATATATATATATATTTTTTTTTTTATTTATATATATATAATTACCCCACGACCCATTCGATAATTAATAATATTAATAGTTATAAGGATGGTTTATTAATCATACTTAACGATGGCCAATTGGTTAATGTTAATGGAGGAAAACCGGTTAGTGTCATAAATCATGCTCCAACGTTGATAATAAGACGTGCGTAAGTAGAAATTAAAACAATGCAAAGTGAATTAGCATGAATTATACGGGACAAGGAATAAGAGTCATAGTCTTAGTCGTAGTCATGATCATCATTATCATCATCTTATTTCGAGGTCCTCCTGCTTACGAAGTATATACTTTGCTAACGCTCCTGCTGAGTGGTTGTAAATCTTGCCCGAGATATTACGAAGTTCAATGAGCGCTGGTTTACTAAGTAAACTCTCTCTTTCTCTCTCACACAAACCGATACTCGAAGTTTTTCTCATATTTGACCTGGTATTATGGTAATTTAACGTCAACAAAGTTTATCGTACATGTAAATCAATACCTTATGGGATTTAAAACCTATTTGCATTCGGATTTTCACGATACTTTGTAACGTGGTGTATAAAAGATCGTAGAATGATGCTCATTGGATCGTTTTCACTTGAAATTTTTGTCTATTGAAGATTTCCATGTTTAACGCGTGTATGTTTGTTTTGTTGTTTTTATATTAATAGAGGAATATATAATAAATTCTCAGTGAATTATTATATTATAAGTAATTTAATGTGTTGTGTGTGTGTTGAAGTGTTTACATTGACATTGAGTTGTTACAATTAATGTTACAAAAATAAGCGTGGATATTATTATATATATATATATATATTATATAATTGGATATATAACCAAATGGATATAATTGTTACAGTATAATCATATTATTATTTAAGAAAATCTTATTAACGTTTTTAGTTTACTTAATACATGTATCATTATTATATTTATTATTTGTATATTATATATATATATATGTATTAGTATGTTATTTATTTATTTTTACAGTATAAACGAAGTTTGGAAAGTACATAAAATAAAGATTATTACAGTGATGGTTAAGATTAAATTTTATAAATGATATAAATCGATTAAATATATTAATATACTGATGATAAGAATTTACATATAAAAAACATTTTATCTATGCAACTAAAATACATTTATTAAAAATACATTATTCGATAGAACAAACTTGTAAATGACAATATAATAAATAACGAACAATTATTATTTCATCATATCCAAAAAAAAAACAAAAACAATAAATTTTCCTGTCGAATCTTGTTGTTTAACAAAATTTTGCATATAACGTTATACGATAATGCAAAATAACATTTTTATTACCACGTTATAAAGTTCAAAAGTTCGTCAGAAGAAATGTGACATTTTCCTGTGTATCCTTTCCTTGTCAATCGAATATAAAAAGAAGAAGAAGAAGAAGAAAAAAAAAGTAAAAAAAAGATATGGAAAAAATGTTGAAACAAAAAAGAAAAAAAAGGAAGGAAAGTTTCTTCGGATGTTCGAATAAAGAAAAGAGAGTCTTCTCTCTGTCAGTAAATCAAGATTCTCGCGGAACGATGGGGACTTTACTACGATAGGAAAGTTTATCATGAGTTAAAGCTCTCGGCAAGGCATGCATTATGTTAATTCGGCAAACTTTATTAGCTGTGTAAATCATCGATCGTTCGTTCGTTCGTTTGTTCGTTTAGTATGGCTCTTAGAATTTGTGTTTCCGTCTGTGGATATTTTTTAATCATTCTCTCTTTCTCTTTCTCTTTCTCTTTTTGTGTTTTTTTTTTTTTTTCTTTGACTCCCTGTTTACTTTCACGAAATCTATAAGTTATATCAAGATAGTTAACTTGCAAATCCACTTTTCTTGAGAATTTAATCAAATTGTAATATAGCGTTGATTTTAATCTTTTGCATTTATTAAATGAAAAAAAAGAAAAAGAAAAAGTTTATTTGCTACCAATCGTGAAGCGAGATATTAATAATGAAAGTGCATGTAATTAACATGTAATAGGGCAATAAAGTATACAAGAAAAGCATAGTTTAGCGTATATCTTAAGAATTTTTTTTTTTAGAATTTCATATTTATATAAAAGTTTAATATTTTTAGTCTAATTTTTAATATTAAGTCGATAATTTATATTAGTTTAATAATATTTATATAATGTAATATTTTATGAAGAATAATATTTAGTAAATAACAAATTTGGAAACATTTTGAAATATAAATATTTAAAATCGATATTTTTTTAAAAGAACAGCTCTATGGTGGAAGTCAGTTATCACAATTTGACAATGCTGTAACAAATGCAAAGTATAATAAATATATATATGCTAGTTCTATAAAACATTTAATATAAGTATTGGCACCGCTGTCAAATTTATTTTCATTAAAAGTTTGATTATATTAGTATATATATGTATATAAAAGTTTTTATATAATCGAATACAGTTTCGAACAAAAATAATATACTCTGTAATTGAAAATATGTTTTAAACATTTAGTATTAACTGTCGGATTATACTTTTAACTTCGATTATTGCAAATAAACTACCCTTAAACGAAGAAAAGTAATTAACAAACAAACCAAAAAATAACAAAACGAAAAGAAGAAAAAAAAAAAAGGATATTTAAATAATGTCACGGCATGGAGTATTATCGCAAAATTGAAATTTTATGATAACAGGTTAGGAGAATTTGAGAAACAACGCCAAATTCATTAATTGTCTTCGAGGATTCGCCAAGCAAATATTTTCTCAAATCCATTAAGTCTATAATTTAAGTACAACGGTTAGGAAGTATTTCAAAGCCGACGGAAAACAACTATCCCTTCTTGTAATTAATGAATAAAGTAGCTTTTTACGGGTCCCCGCGGCCCTACCGTGCTCGCACCTAAAAGAGAAAACCCTTCTTCCGTCCTTCCATTTATTCTTCGATCTTTACGAAACAAATGAGATAAACCTTTACATCCCGTTAAGGATAAAAAAAACTCTCTTATCGTTTCGTTAAATTCCAAGAGTTATCCTTAATGGTGTACCATCAAAAAGAGAAAGAGAGAGAGAGAGAGTGTGTGTATGTGTGTGTGTGTGTTTATAATACTCTGCTCTCGACGTGGACCAACTTACAAGATAAAAATACACGATGGAGGCAAATTAGAGGCTCGTTGCTNATCGTTTCGTTAAATTCCAAGAGTTATCCTTAATGGTGTACCATCAAAAAGAGAAAGAGAGAAAGTGTTGGATAAGAGAACACACCGTTTGTTTTTTTTTTTTTTTTTTTTTTTTTTACTTTTTCTTATCATTCCAACCGTATGGAAGAATTTCAAATATTTTTTTTTAACTCTACGAACGTATATTTTCTTTTCTCTTTTTTGTGTGTGGGTAACCATCGAAATTACATATTTGTTTTTCTTAATTTGTTTTCTTTCTTTTTTTTTTCTTTATCTTCTTCCGAGATTAAACGAGAAAGAATATAAATCAAAATTTTATTCGTCAGAGAGAAATCTTTTATGACAGATGATGCATCATCGATCGGTTTGAAATATCATTCGTTCGGAGACACACGGTAATTCAAGCACGACTACTCGTCCATCCACATCGTTTTATATCATCCTTCCGCTCGTGAAACCGCCATATGGTACTCGCCATAACGACTACCAGTGTTACGTGCACCTGTCCCCCCCTTTTATTCCGATACCTTACTCTTAAAACTTAACGTTACTTTTCAACGACTTGGCCCTTTTATTTTTCCTTAAGCTATATACCATTCCTCTCTCTTTATCTCTCTCTGACTTTAATTCTATAATAATATTTCAATTAATTTTTCATTTGTTGAATATCGATGCATATTTATAGAAAAGAATTTTTCAAAACCCATAAAAAAGATTGACATTTATTTAAATATATATATGTATTTAATATATATATATATTATATATACTTAAGTGTACTTAAATTAAATATAAAAATCATTAAAATCCGTTTACTAAAAGTATCACAAATATTTACCGAAACTTTTCAAAGAAATTGCAAAGATGCACACTTTACAGCATTGGATTCTCTGACATTTCCAGAACTTTACATGCTAAATTTATAACTTGACAAAGTATTCTACGCGTAGACAAAAGAGTGTACTTTAATTTAATATAATATATATATAATGTATAATCAAAATCAAAAACAGATCAACTTTTGTTTAAAGTATTTTTGTTGTCAGGTTATATCGCAAGTACTTGATAAATCGTGACTAGAGTTATATGGGACACTCTGTATATACATTTATATACATATTATATTAACAGAAATAACATAAGCTTTTATCGTGATAGAAATAAACGTGAGAATGAAATCAAAAGCTAAAGTTTCAAGGCGAAACTTCGTACCACATTGTGCCACTTACTTTTACATGACCGGTAAGAGAGTAAGTCGATTTGTAGAAAGCGTTACTGCTGTTGGTCGTTACTTTGAACGTACTAACTTAAAACGAACATACGGGAGAAAGAGAGAGAGAGAGAGAGAGAGAGAGATAAAAAGAGAGGGGGAATGGTTCGTGAAAGGCTCCTGCCATTCGCCAAAAGAAAACTTTTGGCTTGAAGCAAGCAACGAGCCTCTAATTTGCCTCCATCGTGTATTTTTATCTTGTAAGTTGGTCCACGTCGAGAGCAGAGTATTATAAACACACACACACACATATATATATATATATATATATATACACATATACAATACTGCAAGAAACTACCATGGCACGCTTCTCATTCTCGCTTATCTTATTTGCATTTCTTTTTTCCAGCAAGTTTCATTAACCCTTGACCCCATAGCCAACGAAAGAGATACACAGAAAGTACGAAAGAGAGAGAGATAGAAAGAGAGAAGTTTCTTCTTTTCTTATTCTCTCTTCGATGAAAGAAAGAAAGAAAGAAAGAAAGAAAGAAAGAGAGGGAAAAAAAGGTATGAGGAAGCGAGCTATGGCGAACCTTCGAGCACGTAAAATAAACTCCAGCTGAATATTCATACCCCCCGACCAACCGTAAATATTCCCTCAACGATAAATTCCGGTACTTCTTTCGTGAATTCCGGTAATCCTGCAGAAAAAAGGGTTGGTAGGAAAGAGATAGGGATATACTGGAAAGAAAAAAAAAAAGAATAAGCGAAGGGGAGAAGACCCTCACTCTATCTTTCACTTGTTTCTCTTTTTTTCCTTTTCTTTCTCTTTCTTTCTTTCATTCTTTCTTTCTTTTTGTCCTACCGTAACTCAAGAAAACGATACTCGTCTTGGAAGTTAAAATCGACGCTCGTTAACTGCCACGATCTCGGTTGTAAATCATGAAATTATCGGGTAGAACTAAATTTTTCTTTTCTGACATTTGCGGAAGCGGACGTATAAGGGGACCGTCGGTTTACCTAACGCCGTGAAAATACGACGACTAATTTCATTCCGTCAAACAGAATATAATACTTTGTTTTTTTTCACGAACAATAAAGGTTGGGGTGTCTTTTGTAACAGTAAAAAAGAAGACAAAAATAATAAACAACAAAATTATTATCAATCAGTTATTTCTCTCGTCCAAAATTATAATTCTTAATGATAAGGTATCGCAGGGAACTTGGACATAAAAATGAAGTAGAACTTAATTTAACTAAGTTGTCAACTTACACACAATATATGGTATATATTACACTTATAACAATTTAACTAAGTGTTCAACTTAGTTAAATTAAGTTCTACTTCTTTTTTATGTCCAAGTTCCCCCTGTGATACCTTATCATTAATTATTATCAATAATTATTCGTTAAGAAAAACTCTAATATTAGAAAATTACGATACAAATTTGATCTTCCCTTCGAATATTCACATTTCATTTATGACGTTCATATTTTATATTTGAAAAAAATATCGATCGAATTATTTTCAATAAAAAAATTACATTGCCTTTATAATAAAACAGAAAGGAGAAAATAGAAAAGAAAAATATGACTTATCTGATAAGACACAAATCGATCTTGCGTTGGTTGGAAAATATTTCTGAGAGAACACCAAACATCGGAGAAGGTTGATATCGGTCGGGGTTAATCGTCTATGGGTCCAACCCTCTTTCGAACTAGTGCAACCAACCCCCGCTACAGGTGTATGTTCACCTAATGGACTAAACGAGTTTTCGAGATAGTGCAGCATCATTATAAATACATTTAATAGTCTTCTAAAAGTCAAATTGCAAGACACGAACAAAAATATACGTAAAAAAAAATAGAGAAAGAAAGAAAACAAGAGAGAGAGAAAGATAGAAAGAGAAAAATTGTAGAACAAATTTTTTATTAAATATTTACATAATTCAACATATAATTCTTGATCAATACGTTATCATAAGCTTACCAGTATTTTATTTATATTACCAAAAATAATAATAAAATACAGTAAGAAGAAAAAAAAGAAGAAGGGGAATAAAAAGAAGGAGAATGAGGAAAGAAACAAAAATTGCGGAAGTACATTTGAAAAAGGCATACCGCCTGTGATAATCGATGCCACCTGTTCCTTTGGCACACGATTCTTCTTCGGGAAGAAATATTCGAAGGTGAAGAAAAAAAAGAAGTAGAAGAAGAAGAAGAATAAGGCAAGGAAGAGGAGGTGAAAAATAAGAAAAAGAGAATACGAATAAGAATAAGAATAAGAATAAGAGTAGTCTCGTGTTCTGTGAATATCGTACAGAAGCATTTCCTCGAGTGGACCACCTGTAGGCAGTCGGTGGCTCTCGGTACAACTCGGGATGGCAAACCACTAGCGAACCGCAAGACGCGGTAATTACGCCGAAAGAAGACTGAAGAGTAAGAGTAAAAGGCCTCCACGTTAAAAGAAAGAGAGAGAGAGAGAGAGAGAGAGAGAGAGATAGCAGGAACAGAAGGGAAGAAAGAAATAAAGAAGATAAGAGGGATGTTTCAGCGGAAAAAAATAAGTGGCAACAAAACGGCGAAACCACATAAAAAAGCACTTAAAGGGGGTCGGAGCATGCGAAAGAAAACGGTGCTTTGGTTTCTGAAGACACTAACAGAGAGAAAGAGAAAGAGAGAGAGAGAGAGAAATGTATGCACACACAGATACGTCAACGAACACATATATATATTATATATATACGTATGCATAAATACAGTATTATATACAAAGGAAGAAGAATAAGAATAAGAAGAAGAAGGATAAGAAAGAGAGAAAGAAGAAGTGGAAAGAAAAAAGGAAGAATCTCAGTGGCACGGGTGCACGAAGCGTGACAGTGGGTGCGCGCAAGAGAGCACCTGCCCATTCTTGGAGAGCTATGCTGCCATGTGATTTATGGAAACAAAGGGTGGGTGGGGCGAGGAGAAACGACAGGATCCATTCTCTCTCTCTCTCTCTCTCTCTCTCTCTCTCTCTCACTCTCTAGCACTCTCTCTTTCTGTGTGTGTGTCTCTCTTTATTTCTCCCAACAGTCCTCTTCCACCGAGACGAGATATAACCGGCTTCGGTAAGAAGAAACAAACGTGATACACTCTTGTACGTGTTCGCCACCATTCTCCCAACTCGACTATATTTTTCTGTTTGTCTCTCTTAACAGTTCGACGAATAAGGATATGGGCTTGAACAAATTATACCCTAGATAGTAAACTCGTTGGTATAACGTGTTTTAAGATGAAGAAAACTATTAAAAATGATTTAAAGTATCGAATGATCTGGAAATATTGGAATCTCTTTTTCATTTCAAATCATTCTTCTTCTTCTTCTTCTTTTTCTTTTTTTTAATCTTCTTCTGAGAAAACTTATAAAATATATATATCTGTCACGTTTGTCACAATAGATCACAATTAAGGATATACGTGTCGTAAAATACAATATATGCGAAGTACAACAAAATAATAAAGAAGTAGCGTCAATTGGTAATAGACAAAAATTTCGTAATCGTTATAAGCATGCGTAATGATAAGAGAAATAAATAAAAAATGAATTAAGGAAAACTATCGTAACGAACGATTGTAATATAATAGAACAACGATCATCACATTTATATGTTTGTTCTGAATTCTCTGCTATCTTCTATATAAACATATACATAAATACATATATTTAAAATCTCTATACATATATAATAAAAGATATAAATAAAAAACAAATTAAGAAATCAATCATATCGATTTAATATAATAAAACAACGATCATCACATTTATATGTTTGTTCTGAATTCTCTGCTATCTTCTATATATACATAAATACATATATTTAAAATCTATTTATATATAAAATAAAAGATATAAATGAAAAAAAAATTAAAAAATGAATCGCGTAACGATTTAATATAATAGAACAACGATCATCACATTTATACGTTTGTTCTGTATTCTCTGCTATCTTCTATATAAACATATACATAAATACATATATTTATAAAATCTCTCTATATATATCAATGTTATTTACTTCTCTCTCTCTTCTCACTGGCGTAACACGATGGCTTTTACGTGCAATTGCAAAGGATTCCGCAAAGTAATGTCCACGTGTCACGCGTTTCTCCGATCGACCACACGCCTACACGTGGATACGTACGAGAGCATTAACGTTACAACAACTGGACCAAAGAAGACCCGTAAAGCGGCATTACGTTTACCTTCGTCTTCTTATTCTCCTTCTTCTTCTTCTTCTTCTTCTTCTTCTTCTTCATACACCCCCTCTTCTATAATTCTGCTCTCTTTCTCTTTATATCCTCGCATATATCTCTCATTCTCTCTCTCTTTCTCTTTCTTACACTTCTCTATACCTACGTTGAACACCCTCGGGGCAAACATTTCCTTCGTTTTTTTCTTCCTCTCTCTCTCACTCTCTCTCTCTTTCTCTTTCTATATCTATCTCTCTTTATTCTTTCTTATTATCTTTCTCTTTCTCTTTCATACACATATAAAGGATCAGGACGAACGCGTACTTCCTCGGTACTTACGACCGTCCCCGAGTAGTTTTATTCTGTCTGGACGCGTGGGCGGGTGCGGGATGACTTGGAGAACTTAGGGGCCATCTCCATTTGCCGATTACTTTCCCCACCCAATATCTCCCCCCCCACCATCCACCTCCTTCACCCCTCCTTCACCATTCTTTTCTTTTTTTTTCTTCTTTCGCCCATTTCCATCCAAGCAAACGAGAGTGAGTGAGAAAGAGAGAGAGAGAGAGAGAGAGAGAGAGAGAGGTAGAACGATATCGCGTGAAACCAGCCACCCGTCTAACTTCCAACGAAGTGCGGCCGATCGTGAAATTGAAGGAAGGAAAGAAGGAAGAGAAGGAGGAGGCCTTCTTTGCGGGGGCGACGACAAAACTCGAGACTCCGGTAGACTCCTCTTCTTCTTCACCATTTTTTAAAAACCGAAATTACTCGGTTGGAATTTATCTCGACCACGCGAGTATACGTACACCTCATCTTATTTTCTTTTCTTTTTTTTTGTTTTGTTTTTATTTTTTCTTTTTCTTTGCTTTTTACCACGCGTCGTTAGAAGCCTACGCTCGAGATATTTTCTCATTTTTTCTTTTTCTTTTCTTTTCTTTTTTATTTGGTCACCTACGTATGTAAGAAAGAAATACGATAGTTGTTAAAATAATGATCGGGCGAACTCGTTCCAATTATTATTTTTACGCAAATATGTGATAAGGTAAGTAGAACGTACTGAATGACTCATTGTTAGTTTCTAATTAGTCCGATTTATTTGATTGTATGAATCGGTTATTTTATTTTTATTGAATTAAATTATATATTGATAAGTTATATAATAATAGAAACATTGCAGGATTTGACAGAATTTATTTATATTTTTCGAAACAATATAAAAATGAATTTGCATAACTTTGAAAATAAATGGTACATATGTATTGTATATAAATATAATGTCAGATATTGATTTAATATGATTTTAAAACGATTTCAATCTAAATTAACCCTTTTAGGCTACTTTTAACATTTATAAGTACTTATTTTTAATATTTATAGTAACAATTTAATTCAAAATACAAAGAAATAAATATAATATTGTTTTAACGTAGATGTGTAATTGAATATTTTTTAATTATTGAAATATGTTTTAACATAAATGCATCTCTACCGAAAATTTCACCATTCTCGGTATACATTCGTAATTGAATTCTTACCGATGCATTTCAAAGTTTATCACAGTCAAGAAGTTAATAATTAATTCGAAAGATTTTCAATAAAATATTTTAGGAATAGTATATTAAACGATGACTTTACGATATTATACTAATCGTAAAATTATTTGTAAGTTATTTTATTTTTACATACATTACCTATATGATTCTGATCTGGAATTGGATTATTTTCGTTGAAAATTGTATGTTAATCTTCGATAAAAATAAAAATAATAAAAAGAAATAATCGTAAAGCATAGCGAGAGACAAGTAATGAATCCGTTTAAATTCTATGGTACAAAAGGAACGAGGAATTTCCGAGGCACGCGCTGACGGTAATGTGGCATAACGTTGTATCTGACGAATGGGCTCGTACGGTCGTTTGACCATAAGTATGTATCATACGTATGTATATATGTATGCATATATATGCCAGGGATTTATGCTAGTGCACATGCGAGTCACGAGCGGCTTATATCATAATTATAGGATTCGTCAAAATCCTTTATAACAATACATAACGGTTTGTTTTCACGATGCATTTACTTGACGTATGGTTCAGTTATTAAAACGATAAAAGAAAAATTTCTCATTTTTATTACTAAATTATATACTCGTGTTATTACATATATATTAATAAATCGCTTTTAGAAATAGCAATAAAAAAAAGCTATTATAACAGGACAAAGTCCTAATAAAATGAGGAAAAAGAACAAAAATATATATTAATATATATTTTTGTTCTTTTTCCTCATTTTATTAGGACTTTGTCCTGTTATAATAGCTTTTTTTTATTGCTATTTCTAAAAGCGATTTATTAATATATATGTAATAACACGAGTATATAATTTAGTAATAAAAATGAGAAATTTTTCTTTTATCGTTTTAATAACTGAACCATACGTCAAGTAAATGCATCGTGAAAACAAACCGTTATGTATTGTTATAAAGGATTTTGACGAATCCTATAATTATGATATAAGCCGCTCGTGACTCGCATGTGCACTAGCATAAATCCCTGGCATATATATGCATACATATATACATACGTATGATACATACTTATGGTCAAACGACCGTACGAGCCCATTCGTCAGATACAACGTTATGCCACATTACCGTCAGCGCGTGCCTCGGAAATTCCTCGTTCCTTTTGTACCATAGAATTTAAACGGATTCATTACTTGTCTCTCGCTATGCTTTACGATTATTTCTTTTTATTATTTTTATTTTTATCGAAGATTAACATACAATTTTCAACGAAAATAATCCAATTCCAGATCAGAATCATATAGGTAATGTATGTAAAAATAAAATAACTTACAAATAATTTTACGATTAGTATAATATCGTAAAGTCATCGTTTAATATACTATTCCTAAAATATTTTATTGAAAATCTTTCGAATTAATTATTAACTTCTTGACTGTGATAAACTTTGAAATGCATCGGTAAGAATTCAATTACGAATGTATACCGAGAATGGTGAAATTTTCGGTAGAGATGCATTTATGTTAAAACATATTTCAATAATTAAAAAATATTCAATTACACATCTACGTTAAAACAATATTATATTTATTTCTTTGTATTTTGAATTAAATTGTTACTATAAATATTAAAAATAAGTACTTATAAATGTTAAAAGTAGCCTAAAAGGGTTAATTTAGATTGAAATCGTTTTAAAATCATATTAAATCAATATCTGACATTATATTTATATACAATACATATGTACCATTTATTTTCAAAGTTATGCAAATTCATTTTTATATTGTTTCGAAAAATATAAATAAATTCTGTCAAATCCTGCAATGTTTCTATTATTATATAACTTATCAATATATAATTTAATTCAATAAAAATAAAATAACCGATTCATACAATCAAATAAATCGGACTAATTAGAAACTAACAATGAGTCATTCAGTACGTTCTACTTACCTTATCACATATTTGCGTAAAAATAATAATTGGAACGAGTTCGCCCGATCATTATTTTAACAACTATCGTATTTCTTTCTTACATACGTAGGTGACCAAATAAAAAAGAAAAGAAAAGAAAAAGAAAAAATGAGAAAATATCTCGAGCGTAGGCTTCTAACGACGCGTGGTAAAAAGCAAAGAAAAAGAAAAAATAAAAACAAAACAAAAAAAAAGAAAAGAAAATAAGATGAGGTGTACGTATACTCGCGTGGTCGAGATAAATTCCAACCGAGTAATTTCGGTTTTTAAAAAATGGTGAAGAAGAAGAGGAGTCTACCGGAGTCTCGAGTTTTGTCGTCGCCCCCGCAAAGAAGGCCTCCTCCTTCTCTTCCTTCTTTCCTTCCTTCAATTTCACGATCGGCCGCACTTCGTTGGAAGTTAGACGGGTGGCTGGTTTCACGCGATATCGTTCTACCTCTCTCTCTCTCTCTCTCTCTCTCTCTCTTTCTCACTCACTCTCGTTTGCTTGGATGGAAATGGGCGAAAGAAGAAAAAAAAAGAAAAGAATGGTGAAGGAGGGGTGAAGGAGGTGGATGGTGGGGGGGGAGATATTGGGTGGGGAAAGTAATCGGCAAATGGAGATGGCCCCTAAGTTCTCCAAGTCATCCCGCACCCGCCCACGCGTCCAGACAGAATAAAACTACTCGGGGACGGTCGTAAGTACCGAGGAAGTACGCGTTCGTCCTGATCCTTTATATGTGTATGAAAGAGAAAGAGAAAGATAATAAGAAAGAATAAAGAGAGATAGATATAGAAAGAGAAAGAGAGAGAGAGTGAGAGAGAGAGGAAGAAAAAAACGAAGGAAATGTTTGCCCCGAGGGTGTTCAACGTAGGTATAGAGAAGTGTAAGAAAGAGAAAGAGAGAGAGAATGAGAGATATATGCGAGGATATAAAGAGAAAGAGAGCAGAATTATAGAAGAGGGGGTGTATGAAGAAGAAGAAGAAGAAGAAGAAGAAGAAGAAGGAGAATAAGAAGACGAAGGTAAACGTAATGCCGCTTTACGGGTCTTCTTTGGTCCAGTTGTTGTAACGTTAATGCTCTCGTACGTATCCACGTGTAGGCGTGTGGTCGATCGGAGAAACGCGTGACACGTGGACATTACTTTGCGGAATCCTTTGCAATTGCACGTAAAAGCCATCGTGTTACGCCAGTGAGAAGAGAGAGAGAAGTAAATAACATTGATATATATAGAGAGATTTTATAAATATATGTATTTATGTATATGTTTATATAGAAGATAGCAGAGAATACAGAACAAACGTATAAATGTGATGATCGTTGTTCTATTATATTAAATCGTTACGCGATTCATTTTTTAATTTTTTTTTCATTTATATCTTTTATTTTATATATAAATAGATTTTAAATATATGTATTTATGTATATATAGAAGATAGCAGAGAATTCAGAACAAACATATAAATGTGATGATCGTTGTTTTATTATATTAAATCGATATGATTGATTTCTTAATTTGTTTTTTATTTATATCTTTTATTATATATGTATAGAGATTTTAAATATATGTATTTATGTATATGTTTATATAGAAGATAGCAGAGAATTCAGAACAAACATATAAATGTGATGATCGTTGTTCTATTATATTACAATCGTTCGTTACGATAGTTTTCCTTAATTCATTTTTTATTTATTTCTCTTATCATTACGCATGCTTATAACGATTACGAAATTTTTGTCTATTACCAATTGACGCTACTTCTTTATTATTTTGTTGTACTTCGCATATATTGTATTTTACGACACGTATATCCTTAATTGTGATCTATTGTGACAAACGTGACAGATATATATATTTTATAAGTTTTCTCAGAAGAAGATTAAAAAAAAGAAAAAGAAGAAGAAGAAGAAGAATGATTTGAAATGAAAAAGAGATTCCAATATTTCCAGATCATTCGATACTTTAAATCATTTTTAATAGTTTTCTTCATCTTAAAACACGTTATACCAACGAGTTTACTATCTAGGGTATAATTTGTTCAAGCCCATATCCTTATTCGTCGAACTGTTAAGAGAGACAAACAGAAAAATATAGTCGAGTTGGGAGAATGGTGGCGAACACGTACAAGAGTGTATCACGTTTGTTTCTTCTTACCGAAGCCGGTTATATCTCGTCTCGGTGGAAGAGGACTGTTGGGAGAAATAAAGAGAGACACACACACAGAAAGAGAGAGTGCTAGAGAGTGAGAGAGAGAGAGAGAGAGAGAGAGAGAGAGAGAGAATGGATCCTGTCGTTTCTCCTCGCCCCACCCACCCTTTGTTTCCATAAATCACATGGCAGCATAGCTCTCCAAGAATGGGCAGGTGCTCTCTTGCGCGCACCCACTGTCACGCTTCGTGCACCCGTGCCACTGAGATTCTTCCTTTTTTCTTTCCACTTCTTCTTTCTCTCTTTCTTATCCTTCTTCTTCTTATTCTTATTCTTCTTCCTTTGTATATAATACTGTATTTATGCATACGTATATATATAATATATATATGTGTTCGTTGACGTATCTGTGTGTGCATACATTTCTCTCTCTCTCTCTCTTTCTCTTTCTCTCTGTTAGTGTCTTCAGAAACCAAAGCACCGTTTTCTTTCGCATGCTCCGACCCCCTTTAAGTGCTTTTTTATGTGGTTTCGCCGTTTTGTTGCCACTTATTTTTTTCCGCTGAAACATCCCTCTTATCTTCTTTATTTCTTTCTTCCCTTCTGTTCCTGCTATCTCTCTCTCTCTCTCTCTCTCTCTCTCT
>NW_014570151.1:0-2194 GCF_001313835.1 Polistes canadensis
AAAATTTCGCTAGTTTCTAAATTAAATCGTAGGTAAAAACTATAAAATTTCTGAAAAAGGGCTATATAACAAATACTATAAAACATTTTCTTTCTAGTTTTAAAAGATATACTAATAAGTGAGAACTGGTATGTCCAATAAATTTTAACTGATATCATTTATTTTTTAACAACTGCAGTCAAAGAAAAGGAAAAAAATCTTTTTATTTCAAATTTTTTAGGTTACTTTAGGTCAGAATTCAATTATTTTTCGACAAAATTCGATTGTAGTCAACCAAACATCTATTATGTTTAGTTTATAATAGCACATATTTACCTTTGCTAAAAAATTTTTGATATAACTCAAAAGAAATTTTGGCTATTTTTCGGATTAAATCAGAGTAAGAAAATTTAAAATTTCTAAAAAAGTGCTGTATAACAAAAGCTATAAAACAATTTCTTTCAAGTTTTAAAGTAAATACTAAAAAGTAAAAAATATTATGTCCAGTAAATTCTAGTTAATATCATTTTCTCTCCAACAACTGCAGTCGAAGAAAGAGAAACAGTCATTTTATTACAACTACTTTTGGTTACTTTACGTGAAGATTTTAATACTTTTTCAACGAAACTCGATTGTACTAAACCAAACATCTATTCTGTTTAATTCCTTATAGCACATATTTACCTTTGCTAAAAAATTTTTAATATACTTATAAAGAAACTTTTGCCGCTTTTCGGATTAAATCGTAGTAAAAAACTATAGAAACTCTAAAAAAGTGCTATATAACAAAAGCTATAAAACATTTTCTTTCCAGTTTTAAAGTAAATACTAATAGGAAAAAAATTTTATGTTTTATAAATTCTAGAAAATATCTTTAGCTTTTAAACTACTGCAGTCGAAGAAAAAGAAAAAATCATTTTACTACGACTTTTTTTGCTTACTTAACGTGTAGAATTCTGTAATATTTTAAAGAAAACTCTATTGTAGTAAGCCTGACATCCATTCTGTCTTGTTACTAATAGCACATTTTACCGTCACTATAAATTTTTCAATATATTTAAGAAAAACTTTCGCTTTAATAAAAATTAAATAATAGTTGAAAACTATCAGATACATAAAGAAATGCTACATAACAAAAGCTATTAAACTTTTACTTTCAAGTTTTAAAGCGTATACTAACAAATAAAAAGTGAAATGTCCAATAAATTTTAGCTGATATCATTTACTTTTCAAAAACTGCAACCGAAGAAAAAGAAAAAATCATTTTACTATAATTTTTTTTGCTTACTTTACGTGTAGAATTCTGTAATCTTTTGATGAAAACTCSATTGTAGTAAACCTAACATTTAGTCTGTTTTGTTTCTAGTAGCTCATTTTACCGTTACTATAAATTTTTCAATATATTTAGGAAAAATTTTCGTTGAACCATAAATTAAATAATAGTTGAAAACTATCAGAGTCATAAAGAAATGCTAAGAAACAAAAGCAATAAAACGTTTTCTTTCAAGTTTTAAAGCGTATACTAACAAATAATAAATGTTACGTTCAATAAAATCCAGCCAATAACATTTATATTTCCACAACTGCAGTCCAAAAAAAGGAAAAAAATTATTTTATAACAATATTTTTTTGTTAATTACCGTGATGAATTCAATTCTTTTTTGACGAAACTCGATTGTAATAAACCTGACATTTATTCTGTTTTGTTTATAGTAACAAATTTTTACCGTATTTTTAAAAGTTTAAATATATTTAGACACAAATTTTCGCTACTTTTCGGATTAAATCTTAGTAAAAAACTATAAAATTTCTCAAAAAGTGCAATATAACAAAAGCTATAAAACATTTTTTTTTATTTTTTAAAGTAAATACTAATAAGTAAAAAGTGTTATGTCCAATAAAATCTAGCAAATATCATTTACTTTTACACAACTGCAGTCGAAGAAAAGGAAAAAAATCATTTTATTACAACTTTCGTTGGTTACTACATGAGTAGTATTTAGTTATTTTTCGATAAAATTCGATTGTAGTCAACCAAACATCTATTCTGTTTTGTTTCAAATAGCACATATTTACCTTTTCTAAAAAACTTTTAATACAATCAAAAAGAAATTTTTGCTATTTTTCGGATTAAATCGTTGTTAAAAATTATCAAATATCTAACAAAATCCTATATAACAAACGCTATAAAACATTTTCTTTTAAGTTTTAAAGC
>NW_014570151.1:4492-5683 GCF_001313835.1 Polistes canadensis
TACCGATACTTAAGTTTTGTAAAAAATACGCGAAACAAGAAACAAATACAACTATCATGTCTTCCTCCCACATCGGCATCTGCTATTCAACACTTGTATCGAGTATACTATCAAGTTCAAACATGTCTAGAAAATCAACTGAATCCAGAAGACTGGGGTTGGAAATTGATAGATAATACTCTGGAACCGATTAAAACTTYACTCCCACCTGCTCCAGAAAAACTCCTCAACACAATTTTTTGCAATAGCAAAAAGGCTGTACTGCTAAATGTTGCTGAAAAAAAATCGGGTTGCAGTGTACTTCAGCGTGTACCAATTGCCAAGGTCAGTCTTGCTCAAATGTCCAGTTGAAAACAATAGAGAAAGATTCCTGTGATTTTAATGAAGAGACTAATGACTCAGCAACATTTAAAAAATTTATGAACATCCAGCAAGAGGAAGAGGAAGAAGAAGAAATCGAAGAAGATATGATTGTTGAAGTAGACTTTTATGAGTATGAATCTGATGAAAATATGTAATAAAATCCAAATAATAGTGAACCCATTAATCGATAGCAATATCAATAATACTGTAACATCTAGAATTTGACGGTTATTGCTCGCTTAAATTATCCTAAAATTTTTATGACAGTTAGTAGAATAGGCCTACAGAGAAAACAACGGTAAAAAAAAAGCGTTAAGTACACTACCTCACTGGTGGTGTGGAAATGTGTGCATATCATGTATAATGTGACTATTAGAATCGCGATATCTCAGGAATGGTAACTCTTAAGAAAGAAATCGTAAAGACTATTTTTATAGAGAATTTTAAGATCTACAACTTTGGTTAAAAGTTTTTTTTTTATAAAACTTACTGTTTTTAAGCAAAATTTCAAAAACCTAGAATTTCGACCTTTGACCTTAAATAACTTTTAACGCACAAGCAGAATTGATAAGGACTTTTCAGACTATATTTGCAATGGTCAGCTTCAGCTCTCCACCAAAATATAGCTTTCCAGCAATTTTTGTAACTTCAAATGTCTAAATTGACCGGACTATATATAGCATTTCTTTATGTATCTAATAGTTTTAAACTACGGTTTAATTCAGAAAGTAGCAAAAATTTCTTTCTAAATATACTTAAACATTTTCAACGACGGTTAAACTGGGCTACTAGAAACAAAACAGATAAAATGTCAGGTTTACTACAATC
>NW_014570151.1:6823-8391 GCF_001313835.1 Polistes canadensis
GGAATTTAGTAAAATAATTATAAGAGAAGTACATAAAGAATGGTGTCATATAGGCGTTAAACAAATGCAGAGGAAAATTAGTTCAAAAAACACGGCGAAGAATTTAACAAGGAATATTAAAGAAGTCTGTAGGAGCTGTAAAATATGTATAAGAAATAAGTCAAGGGGCCAGAGTWAATTWGGACTATTATCACAGCTGGGTCCGACGACAAAGCCGTTTGAGATTATGTCAATTGATACTATTGGCGGTTTTGGAGGGTCCAGATCCACGAAAAAGTATTTACACTTACTAGTCGACAATTTCACGAGATATGCATTTATATTAACATCGAAAACTCAGAGCACTAACGATTTCATTAAGCTAGTAGGAAACGTGTTAGATATGGGAAAAATTAAGATGATTCTAACGGACCAATATCCAGGAATAAATTCGAGAGATTTCAATGAGTTCCTCGAGGAGTCTGATATTAAATTAATTTTTACAACTGTAGACACGCCTTTCTCGAATAAGTTAAATGAAAGACTCAACCAAACGTTGGTGAATAAAATAAGATGCAGAATTAATAAGAAGGGGAGAAAGAGGAAAGCTTGGACAACGATTGCGAGAGAATGTGTAGATAGATATAATAGAACAGAACACACAGTTACCAGTTTTACGCCAAAATATTTAATGGATAGTACAGACACGAGTATCTTACCAGAGGAAATAAGAGAAGACAAAAATAAAGAAGATTGGATCAAAGATAGAGAGGAAGCCTTAAGAAGAAGTATAAGGTCGCATGAATATAATAAAAAATTGTTTGATGAGAATAGAAAACTCTCCGAACTCAATATAGGGGATAGAGTTTATATAGAAAATGGCAATAGACTAAATAGGAAAAAACTGGAGGACATAAGAGTGGGACCTTTCACTGTAATAGAGAAAATATCAAACTCGATATATAAAATTAAAACTGGAAGAAAAAGATCGGAAGAAGGCTTATTCCATAGTACAAAATTGATTCCAATCTCAAAGATGAAAGGAGAAAGCACAGATGAGGAATAAAGAAAAGTAAGTAGCATAGCTCCCCTATTGCTACAACTTTTCTCGCGGGGGAGGTGGAGATGTAAAGGAAATGTATTCCTTTGATGTGTTTTGTCGCACTTCAAGCAGCTCTCGTTGGAAGGATCGATTAATAAAATCGGTAGAAAGAAATGAGTGGTGATTGATAAACAAAGGAAAGGGAGAGAATACAAAATAAAGCAGATGTGAAAAGGAGTAAAGAATATTCGTTATAAACATAAATAAATAAACTTTTTAGAATAAGTGGGAATAATAAACTTTAATTGTCGTTTTTTTGGTTATCAGGTAAGGGTATTTAGATATAGTGATTGATGTAATTAAATAATTTATATAATAAATAGCAATTTGAATTTTGGTTTTTTAGAAAAACAAATTTTAGTTTGTGGGTTATCCTCATTTAATAATAGGAGTTTTATTCTTCTAAAACGACAATTTTGGTGACAATGGAGAAACTCCAATTTGAGTTTACGGTCGCAGGCACATTAAAGGATGAAAAAACGAATAC
>NW_014570151.1:8462-16698 GCF_001313835.1 Polistes canadensis
ATGTCAGGTTTACTACAATCGAGTTTCGTTGAAAAAGAATTAAAATCTTCACGTTAAGTAACCAAAAATTGTTGTGATAAAATTATATTTTTTCTTTTTTTAGACTGCAGTTGTTAAAATATAAATGTTATTTGCTAGATATTAATAAACGTAACACTTTTTATTTGTTAGTATACGCTTTAAATCTTGAAAGTAAAAGTTTTATAGCTTTTGTTATATAGCACTTTTATAGAAATTTTATAGTTTTTAATTACGACTTAATTTGGAAACTAGCGAAAGTTTCTTTCTAAATATATTTAAACATTTTAAAAGACGGTAAAATTTGCTACTAGAAACAAAACAGAATAAATGTCAAGTTTACTACAATCGAGTTTCGTCGAAACAAAATTGAATTCTTTACGTTAAGTAACCAAAAAATGTTGTAATAGAATGATTATTTCCCTTTTTTTAGACTGCAGTTTTTGAAATATAAATGTTATTTGCTCAAGTTTATTAAACGTAACACTTTTTATTTGTTATTATGCTCTTAAAAACTTGAAAGTAAACGTTTTAAAGCTTTTTTTATATAGCATTTCTTTATGTATCTTCTAGTGTTGAACTACATTTTACTTCTGAAAGTAGCAAAAATTTCTTTTGTAATATATTAAATTTTTTTTGTCAAGGTAAAAATGTGCTATTAGAATCAAGACAGAATGGATGTCAAGTTTACTACAATCGAGTTTTGTTGAAAAAGAATAGAGTTATTCACGTTAAGTAACCAAAAAATGTTGTAATAATATAATTTTTTTCCTTTCTTTGGACTGCAGTTGTTGAAATATAAATATTATTTGCTGGATTCTATTGAACGCAACACTTTTTATTTGTTACAATACGCTTTAAAACTTGAAAGATAATGTTTTATAGCTTTTGTTATATAGCATTTCTTTATGTATCTAATAGTTTTGAACTACGGTTTAATTCAGAGAGTAGCAAAAATTTCTTCTTTAGTATATTAAATCTTTTTTGTTAAGGTAAAAATGTGCTATTAGAAACAAGACAGAATGGATTTCAGGTTTACTACAATCGAGTTTCGTTGAAAAATGATTGTATCTGTTAGCTTTCAACTATTATTTAATTTATAAAGCAGCTAAAATTTTTCTTAAATATATGGAAAAATTTATAGTGACTGTAAAATGTGCTATTTGTAACAAGACAGAATAGATGTCAGGTTGACTACAATCGAATTTTGTCAAAAAATAATTGAATTCTACACCTAAAGTGACCTTAAATAGTTGTAATAAAATGATTTTTTTTCTTTTCTTAGTCTACAGTTGTGGAAAAGTAAATGATATCAGCTAATATTTATTTAAAGATTCAGAATATCCTAGAAGGAACACTATAGTGTTGAGTTTTTTTATAAAAAAGTGCGTGTGTGAATGATTGGTATGTGTGTGGGATTATGATATTTTAACGAAGAAGAAAGAAAACGTTCCATATAGAAATGTATGTTTAGTTAGTAAGTTTACACTGTCCGGGCCTTGTCGTCTTTGGATAGCCCAATAGAAATCTCCCGAACGTTCTCGTTCCGGAAAATACAGAAGTTTCTGGAAGGATTGATAGAAAGTATAGAATCATTGAGAAATTTCTGGAAGGAATGATAGGAAGTAAAGAATCATCGAGAAGTTTCTAGAAGGAATTGAACGGAAGTGATGTAAGACTAAGAGGAGGGGGAAAGCGTATAAATAGGCGTCCGTAGGGACCGGAGGATGCATTCCATATTCGGGCATTCCGTGATAGTTCTATAGGTTAAGCAACGTTAGACTATAGATTATAGATTATTCACCATTCTATCTAATAAAATAATTATACAAAAATCGGTTAACATCACAGTTGAGCGTTAATGTTTTATTCATTATTTTATTACCTATAATAAATAAATAATAAAATCTTACATTTGGGGGCTTGTTCGGGATAGAATCAAAATAACGAGCTGGTGAACATCTATAAGTCTAGGACGGCGAAAGTGTTTAAAGTTAATTATGGAGTCAGAAAAGGATTCTCAAAAAAGTCTGGCTAATACGACGATTGTTGCGGCAGAACCAGATATAAGTGATATAAGGTATCTGGACTTGAGGGCCAAATTGAAGGGGATGGGCTTAAGCACGAAGGGTAAGATAAAGAAACTTGCGGAACGCCTGAAGAAAGCTAGGAAGAAGAAGCTGCGGAATGACGACGACGATGACGATGACGATGATGACGATGACGATGATGATGATGATGATGATGATGATGATGAAGATGATGATGATGATGAAACCCTTACGAAGGCTATGCAGGTGCTAACGTTTAAAGATGTAGAAAAATCGCTTCAAATATTTAGCAGCGTAGGTACGACTAATGTGAAATGTTGGATAAGAGAATTCGAGGAGATGGCAGAATTATGCCAGTATGATAGTTCACGGAAAATAATTTATTGTAAACGGCTATTACGAGGATCAGCAAGATCAATTGTGCGATATAAAAAGGGTTGTAAGACGTGGAAGAAGCTTAAGAAAGCGCTATTGAATGAATTTTGGGAAGTAATAAGTGCGTACGAGGTCCACGAATTACTTGGAAAACGATTGAAGGAAACTGGAGAATCTTATCAAGAGTATGTATACACGATGTGTGAAATCGCTGCTCAGGCAATAGTAGATAAGATGAGTACGATACAATATATTGTGAATGGTGTGCGAGATGAGCCATCCAATAAAGCTATTTTATACGGAGCAACGACGATCAGCGAGCTAAAAAAGAAATTCAAATTATACGAGGCGATGAAAGGGGAATTGCAGAGGAAGACAAGAACGATGAAGGTGCACGATAGCAGGGGAACGAATAAACGACCACCCGGATCAGCTACAAAGCCCAGTGACGAACGCTGCTACAAATTTGGAGAGTCGGGCCATCGGCAGTGGAAGTGCCCATCGAAGGCCAAAGGCGTGAAGTGCTTTAAGTGTAACGAGTTCGGCCACATCTCAAAGGATTGCAAAAAGAACATAAAGCAGCAGGTTAATCCGAAGGAAGCGTGCAGTGTAGAAGCGGGGGTGGGTGAAGAGTGCATCAAAGAGGTTCAAATAGGAGACATTAAGATTGTGGCGCTTATCGATACAGGCTGTAGTTTAAGCTTTATTACAATGGAAAAATATTTGGAAATCGGTGCACCTGAAGTAGGTAAGAAGAGTTTGCAATTCCGGGGCGTGGGTTCCGGTTTAAATAAGACGTATACCGAGATGGATACAATGGTCACCATTGATGGTAAAGGGTATCCGATCAAGTTACATGTGATTTCGGGCACTCTTATAAAAGATGGCTTGCTCATCGGAAATGACTTTTTGAATTATTTAAAAGTAGTAATAGGCGCGGGCAATGTTTGCATTCGTGACATAGAGGAAAGTCTAATGACGGACGACGTGGTACACGAGATTTTTAAAATCGATATAATTAACGAGCGGAATAAAATGGATCTGTCCTATATTACAGACGCGAGTCATAGTAAGGAATAGAGGCGTTAATAACGAATTATCGAACGGAAAAAGTTCGTCAGACAGATCTAGGAATGAATATATTCTTAAAAGATGAAGAACTAGTGTACGCGCGTCCGAGAAGGTTATCGCTGAAAGAAAAGGATGAGGTGGATGCCGAAATAGACAAGTGGTTGGCGGACGGTATCATACAGCCGTCGTTTTCCGATCACGCTAGTCCGGTGGTATTAGTTAGGGAGAAGGACGGGTCAGGAAGGTTGTTCGTTGACTATCGAAAACTAAACGATAAGATTGTAATGGATCGATATCCGTTACCACTAATCGAGGATCAACTAGACGCGTTACAGGGCGCGTGCGTATTCACTACTATCGACTTAAAGAACGGGTGTTTCCATGTGTCGGTAAATAGGGATAGTCCAAAGTACACGGCATTCGTGGTGCCTAACGGTCATTACGAATTTCTAAAGGTCCCGTTTGGATTGTATAATTCGCTTGCCGTGTTTCAAAAATACATTGACTTGGTATTTAAAAAGCTAATAGTTTTAAAAAAAATATTATTCTACCTAGATGACATAATTATACCTTCCGACAGTATTGAGGATGGGATGGATAAACTAGCGTTAGTATTAAAAACGAAGGGGGAATTCGGGTTAGTAATTAACTGGAAGAATTGTGAGTTCTTGCAGAAACGCGTGGAGTATTTTGGACACATAACCGAGGACGGTCAGGTACAGTTGTCGATCGCTAAAACAGCGGCGGTCGTGAGATTTTCCAGGCCTTTACCGCAGGGGTATACAAAGTTTTCTAGGTTTGACGGGGTATATTCGCAAGTTTGTGCCACAATATTCGGGTATTGCGAGACCGTTGTCCGATCTATTAAGAAAAGAGGTAAAATTTAAATTTGGGTACGAGGAGGAGGAATACTTTCAGAAGCTTAAGGAGATATTGTGCTGTAAGCCAGTATTGCGTCTATACAGAGGGAACGCCGAAACCGAACTCCATACGGATGCGTCGGGTAAAGGATACGGGGCAATTTTGATGCAGCGTGATAACACCAACGATATGTTCCCTCCTATATATAACGCAAGTGGGAAGACCACGCCAGCCAAAGAAAAGTATCCCAGCTATAAGCTGGAGGTGCTCGCAATCATCAAGTCGCTGCGAAAATTTAGAGTGTATCTGTTAGGGATTAGCTTTAAGACAGTGACGGATTGTCGCGCGTTCACGCCCACTATGAGAAAAAGGGATTTTTGCGTGCGCGTGGCAAGATGGGCTCTGTTTCTCAAAGAATTCCGCTATACAATTGAACATCGGACAAGCAGGCAAATGGTGCACGCAGATGCGTTAAGACTTTATCCTTTACCGACGGTCATGTTTATTCGCGAGGACGAAAGCCAGCTCATAGCTAGATTAAAGCGTGCGCAATCGGTGGACGAAGACCTACGCGGTATAATTAGTGGTGATAAGAAATATAGGGTTAGTGATTATACAATAAGGAATAAGATTTTGTATAGAAATGTAAAGGGTGACATGTTGGAGGTAGTGCCTAGGGCATTGTAGGCACAAATCGTTCGCCGAGCGCATGAGCAAGGACATTTCGCGGTAGATAAGACAGTGATGTTAGTGAGGAAAGACTACTGGTTTGAAGAAATGGGTAGTGTTGCAGAGGGGATAGTGCGGAACTGTGTGAAGTGCATTTTGGCCGAGTGGAAGGGCGGGAAATTAGAGGGGTAACTGCGTCCGATAAACAAGGGAGAGGTTCCTCTCCCCACTTTTCACATTGACTACCTGGATCCCCTCCACTAAAAAGAATTACAAGTACATCTTTTTGGTAGTGGACGGATTCTCGAAGTTTGTGTGGTTGTATCCGACTAGGTCCACGAACACGGCCGAGGTGTTGCGTCATCTGCAGAAGCAGGCGTATGTGTTCGGAAATCCGCGGAGAATCATCTCCGACAGGGGAACCGCGTTTACCTTGAACGACTTCCCAAAGTATTGCGAGGAGGAAAGTATTGAGCACATTAAGATCACCACCGGAATGCCAAGAAGTAACGGGCAGGTAGAAAAGTTAACCGTACGCTTATACCTCTATTGACGAAGATGGCCTTACTGAAACCTGGGGACTGGTATCGCTACCTTGAGTTGGCCCAACGATACTTGAATGCCACGCCTAGCAAAAGCATCAAGACAACACCGTTTAAGTTACTGTTAGGAAAGGATATAAGGATCAAAGAAAATCCGGCTTTACGAGAGATGATAGAGGACGAATGGAGACAGATGTTCGAGGCAGACCGAGAGGAGTGTCGGAGATATGCGAAGAAGGCTATCCTAAAAGCACAGGCAGATAACCGAAGGTCTTTTACCAAAAAGAGAACTGTGGCAACACGATACTTTAAGGGTGACCTAGTTGCGATACGACGAACGCAAGTTGGACCGGGTTTGGAACTGCACCCGAAGTATTTAAGACCGTACGAGGTGAAAAACGTACTTAGAAACGATCGTTATCTAGTACAGAAAGTGGGGGAACACGAGGGCCCGTACACAACGTCTACAGCGGCCAATTTGATGAAACCGTGGAATCAAGGGGACAGAGATATTCTGAGCATAGACGACGAAAATCAATTACAAATCTGAAGACAGATTTATTCTGTCAGAATAGCCGAGTGTGAGGATTCAAAATATCCTAGAACGAACACCATAGTGTTAAGTTTTTTTATAAAAAAGTGCG
The DNA here is from genome assembly GCF_001313835.1 of Polistes canadensis. Classification (NCBI taxonomy): domain Eukaryota; kingdom Metazoa; phylum Arthropoda; class Insecta; order Hymenoptera; family Vespidae; genus Polistes; species Polistes canadensis. The sequence continues at coordinate 14,694 of NW_014570151.1, forward strand.
TGTGTGAATGGTATAAATGAGTGTGAGATTATGATATTTGAACGAAGAAGAAAAAAAACGTTCCTTATAGAAATGTATGTTTAGTTAGTAAGTTTCCACTGTCGGGGCCTTGTCGTCTTTGGGTAGCCCAATAGAAATTTCTCGAACGTTCTTGTTCCGGAAAGTACGGAAGTTCCTGGAAGGAATGATAGGAAGTAAAGAATCATTAAAAAGTATCTGGAAGGAATGATAGGAAGTAAAGAATCATCGAGAAGTTTCTAGAAGGAATGGACAGAAAGTGATGTAAGACGAAGAAGAGGGAGAAAGGGTATAAATAGGCGTCAGTAGAGACCGGAGGATGCATTTCCTATTCGGGCATTCCGTGATAGTTCTTTAGGTTAAGCAACGGTAAATTAGAGGTTATAGATTATTTACCATTCTATTCAATAAAATAATTATACCAAAATCGGTTAACAGCACAGTTAAGCGTTAATGTTTTAATCATTATTTTATCACCTATAATAAATAAATAAAAAAGTTTTACAATTATTGGAAATAAGAATTTTTACTTATTAGTATACGCTTTAAAACTTGAAAGAAAATGTTTTATAGCTTTTCCTTTATAGCATTTCTTTAGATATCTGACAGTTTTTAACTACGATTTAATTTAGAAACTAGCGACAATTTTTTTCTAAATATATTTCAACATTCTTAGCAGCGGTAAAAATGGGCTACTAGAAACAAAACAAAATTAATGTCAAGTTTACTACAGTCGAGTTTCGTAGAAAAAGAATTAAATTCTTCACGTTAGGCAACCAAAAAATGTTGTAATAAAATGTTTTTTTTGTTTTTTTTGCACTGCAGTTGTTCAAATATAAATTTTATTTGCTGGATTTTATTGAACGTAACACTTTTTATTTGTTAGTATGCGCTTTAAAATTTGAAAGACAACTTCTTACAGCTTTTGATATATAGCATTTCTTTATGTATCTGAAAGTTTTAAACTACGGTTTTATTCAGAAAGTAGGAAAAATTTTTTTTTTAATATATTGAATTTTTTTGCGAAGGTAAAAATGTGCTAATAAAAACTTAACAAAATAGATGTTTGGTTGACTACAATCGAATTTTGTCAAAAAAAAATTTCATTGTGCACGTAAAGTAAGCAAACATAGTAGGAATAAGATGATTTTTCCTCTTTCTTCGACTACAGTTGTAGAAGAGTAAAGTATATTTGCTAGATTTTATTGGACATAACTCTTTTTATTTGTAAGTATACACTTTAAAACTTGAAAGTAAAAGTTTTATAGCTTTTTTTATATGGCAACTCTTTATGTATCTGATAGTTTTGAACTAAGGTTTAATTCAGGAAATATTGAAAATTTCTTTATAAATATATTTAAAAATTGTTAGTGACGGTAAAATGTGCTACTAGAAACAAAACAAAATAAATGTTAGGTTTACTACAATCGAGTTTCGTTGAAATAGAATTAAATTCTTCACGTTAAGTAACGAAAAAAAAGTTGTATAAAAATGATATATTCCCTTTTCTTCGTATACAGTTGTGGAAAAATAAAGTATATTCGCTAGATTTTATTGGACATACCTCCTTTTATTTGTTAGTATACGCTTTAAAACTTGAAAGTGAAAGTTTAATAGCTTTTGTCATATAGTATTTCATTATTTATCTGATAGTTTTGAACTATGGTTTAATTCAGAATGTAGCGAAAATTTCTTTGTAAATATATTGATTTTTTTTGTGGAAGTAAAAATTTGCTATTATAAACAAGACAGAATGGATGTCAGGTTTACTACAATCGAGTTTCGTTGAAAAAGTGCAGAGTTCTTCACGTGAATTAACCGAAAAATGTTGTAAAAAAATGAGTTTTTTCCTTTCTTTCGACTGCAGCTGTGGAAATATAAATGTTATTTGCTAGATTTAATTAGACATAACACTTTTGACTTATAAGTATACGCTTTAAAACTTGATAGAAAATTTTTTATAGCTTTTGTTATATAGCATTTCTTT
>NW_014570151.1:17715-28702 GCF_001313835.1 Polistes canadensis
GTTTACTACAATCGATTTTTGTTGAAAAAGAACAGAGTTATTCACATAAAGTAACGATAAAATTTTGTAAAAAAATAATTTTTTTCCTTTTTTTAGACTGTAGTTGTTAAAATAATAATGTTATTTGCTGGATTTTACTGAACGCAACACTTTTGATTTGTTAGTATACGCTTTAAAACTTGAAAAAAAAACGTTTTACAGCTTTTGTTATATAGCATTTTATTATGTATCTGATAGTTTTGAACTACGTTTTAATTGGGAAAGTAGCAAAAATTTCTTTTTAAAGATATTAAATCTTTTCTGTGAAGGTAAAAATTTGCTATTAGAAACAAGACAGAATGGATGTCAGGTTTACTACAATTGAGTTTTGTTAAAAAAGAGTTGAATTCTTCAAGAAAAGTAACCAAAAAATGTTGAAATAAAATGACTTTTTTCCTTCCTTTGGACTGTAGTTGTAGAAATATAAATGTTATTTGCTGGATTTTATTGAACGTAAAACTTTTTATTTGTTATTATGTGCTTTAAAACTTGAAAGAAAATGTTTTACAGCTTTAGTTATATAGCATTTCTTCATGTATCTAATAGATTTGAACTACGGTTTAATTCAGAAAGTAGCAAAAATTTCTTTCTACATATATTTAAATATTTTTAGCGACAATTAAAATGTGCTACTAGAAACAAAACAGATTAAATGCCAGGTCTACTACAATCAATTTTCTTTGAAAAAGAATTGATTTCTTCACGTAAAGTAACCAAAAAATGTTGTAATGAAAAGATTTTTTTTCTTTTTTTGGACTGCAGTTCTTGAAATATAAATGTTATTTGCTGGATTTTATTAAACGTAACACTTTTTATTTGTTAGTATACGCTTTAAGACTTGAAAGAAAACGTTTTTAAGCTTTTGTTTTATAGCATTTCTTTATGTATCTGATAGTTTTGAACTACGATTTAATTCAGAAAGTAGCAAAAATTTCTTTCTAAATATATCTAAACGTTTTTAGCGACGGTTAAAATGTTCTACTGGAAGCATAACAGATTAAATGTTAGGTCTACTACAATCGAGTTTCGTTAAAAAATAATTAAATTCTTTACGTAAAGAAATTTAAAAATGTTGTAATAGAATGATTTTTTCCCTTTTTTTGTACTGCAGTTTTTGAAATATAAATGTTATTTGCTAGATCTTATTGAACGCAAAACTTTTTATTTGTTAGTATACGCTTTTAAACTTGGAAAAAAACGTTTTACAGCTTTTGTTATATAGCATTTTTTTATGCATCTGATATTTTGGAACTACGGATTAATTCAGAAAGCAGCAAAAATCTTTCTAAAATATATTGAAATATTTTCAGAAACGGTAAAATGTGTTCTAAGTAACAAGACAAAATATATGTCAGGTTGACTACAATCGAGTTTCGTTAAAAAAGAATTGAATTCTTCACGTAAAGTAACCGAAAAATGTTGTAATAGAATTATTTCTTCCCTTTTTTTGTACTGCAGTTATTGAAATATAAATGCTATTTGCTTTATTTTATTAAACGTTGCATATTCTATTTGTTAGTATACGCTTTAAAACTTGAAGGAAAAAGTTTTACAGCTTTTGTTATTTAGCATTTCTTTATGTATGTGATAGTTTTAAACTAAGGTTTAATTCAGAAAGTAGCCAAAATTGCTTTTTAAATATATTAGATCTTTTTTGTAAAGGTAAAAATGTGCTTTTAAAAACAAGACAGAATAGATGTCAGGTTTACTACAATCGAGTTTCGTTGAAAAAGAATAGAGTTCTTCACGTAAAGTAGCCACGAAATGTTGTAATAAAATGATTTTTTATCTTTTTTTAGACTGCAGTTGTTAAAATATAAATATTATTTGCTGGATTTTATTGAACGCAAAACTTTTTATTTATTTGTATACGCTTTAAAGCTTGAAAAAAAACGTTTAACAGCTTTTGTTATATAGAATTTTTTATGCATCTGATAGTTTGAAACTACGGTTTCTTTCAGAAAGCAGCGAAAATTTTTCTTAAATATATTAAAAATCTACAGGAACGGTAAAACGTGCTAATAGTAACATGACAAAATATATGTCAGGTTGAAAACATTCGAGTTTCGTTAAAAAAGAATTGAATTCTTCACGTAAAGTAATCAACAAATGTTGTAATAGAATGGTTTTTTTCCTTTTTTTGTACTGAAGTTTTGGAAATATAAATGCTATAAGCTTGATTTTATTACACGTAACACTTTTTATTTGTTAGTATACGCTTTAAAACTTGAAAGATAACGTTTTAAAGCTTTTGTTATTTAGCATTTCTTTAGACATCTGATATTTTGAACTAAGATTTAATTTATAAACTAACGAAATTTTCTTTCTAAATATATTTCAACGTTTTTAGCGACGGTAAAAATGTGCTACTAGTAACAAAACAAAATAAATTTTAGTTTTACTACAATCGAGTTCCGTTAAAAAAGAATTGAATTCTTCACGTAAAGTAACAAAAAAATGTTGTAATGAAATGATTTTTTTCCTTTTTTTGGACTGCAGTTGTTGAAATATAAATGTTTTTGGCTGGATTTTATTGAACGTAACACTTTTTATATGATAGTATGCGCTTCAAAACTGGAAAGAAAACGTTTTACAGCTTTTGTTATATAACATTTCTTCATGTATCTGATAGTTTTAAACTAACGTTTAAATCAGAAAGTAGCAAAAATTTCTTTCTAAATATATTTAAACATTTTTAGCGACGGTTATAATGTGCTACTAGAAACAAAACAGATTAAATAGCAGGTTTACTACAATCGAGTTTCGGTGAAAAAGAAATAAATTCTTTACGAAAAGTAACCTAAAAATGTTGTAACAGAATAATTTTTACCCTTTTTTTGACTGCAGTTGTTGAAATATAAATGTTATTTGCTTGATTTTATGGGACCTAAAACTTTCTATTTGCTAGTATACGCTTTAAAACTTTAATTAGGACGTTTATAGCTATTGTTATATAGCATTTCTTTATGTATCTAAAAGTTTTTAACTATGATTAAATTTAGAAACTAACGAAAATTTCTTTTTAAATATATTAAATTTTTTTTGTAAAGGTAGAAATGGGCAATTAGAAACAAGACAGATAGGATGTCAGGTTTACTAAAATCGAGTTTCGTTGAAAAATAATTGTATCTGTTAGCTTTTAACTATTATTTAATTTAAAAAGCAGCTAAAATTTTTCTTAAATATATTGAAAAATTTATAGTGACGGTAAAATGTGCTATTAGTAACAAGATAGAATAGATGTCAGGTTGACTACAATCGAATTTAGTCAAAAAATAATTAAATTCTACACCTAAAGTAACCTAAAAATTTTGTAATAAAATGACTTTTTTTCTTTTCTTAGACTACAGTTGTGGAAAAGTAAATGATATCAGCTAAAATTTATGTGAGGATTTAGATTATCCTAGAAGGAACACCATAGTGTTAAGTCTTTTTATAAAAAAGTGCGTGTGTGAATGGAATGTATGTGTGTGGGATTATGATATTTTAACGAAGAAGAAAGAAAACGTTCCTTATAGAAATGTATGTTTAGTTAGTAAGTTTACACTGTCCGGTCCTTGTCGTCTTTGGGTAGCCCAATAGAAATCTCCCGAACGTTCTCGTTCCGGAAAACACAGAAGTTTCTGGAAGGATTGATAGGAAGTATAGAATCATTGAGAAGTTTTTTGAAGGAATGATAGGAAGTGATGTAAGACAAAGAAGTGGGGAAAAGCGTATAAATAGGCGTCCGTAGGGACCGGTGGATGCATTTCATAATAGGGCATTCTGTGATAGTTCTCTAGGTTAAGCAACGGTAGACTATAGATTATAGATTATTCACCATTCTATCTAATAAAATAATTATACCAAAATCGGTTACCATCACAGTTAAGCGTTATTGTTTTATTCATTATTTTATTATCTATAATAAATAAATAATAAAATCTTACATTTGGGGGCTCGTCCGGAATAGAATCAAAATAACGAGCTGGTGAACATCTATAAGTCTAAGACGGTTGAAGTGTTTAAAGTTCATTATGGAGTCAGAAAAGGATTCTCAAGAAAGTTAGGCTAATACGACGATTGTGGCGGCAGAACCAGATATTAGTGATATGAGGTATCTGGACTTGAGGGCCAAATTGAAGGGGATGGGCTTAAGCACGAAGGGTAAGAAAAAGGAACTTGCGGAACGCCTGAAGGCAGCTAGGAAGAAGAAGCTGCGAAATGACGACGACGATGACGATGACGATGATGACAATGACGATGATGACGATGACGATGATGATGATGATGATGATGATGATGAAAATGATGATGATGATGAAACCCTTACGAAGGCTATGCAGGTGTTAACGTTTAAAGATGTAGAAGAATCGCTTCAAACATTTAGCGGCGAAGGTACGATTAATGTGAAATGTTGGATGAGAGAATTCGAGGAGATTGCAGAATTATGCCAGTATGATAGTACACGTAAAATAATTTATTGTAAACGGCTATTACGAGGATCAGCAAGATCAATTGTGTGATATAAAAAGTGTTGTAAGACGTGGAAGAAGCTTAAGAAAGCGCTATTGAATGAATTTGGGGAAGTAATAAGTGCGTACAAGGTCCACGAATTACTTGGAAAACGAATGAAGGAACCTGGAGAATCTTATCAAGTGTATGTATACACGATGTGTGAAATCGCTGCTCAGGCAATAGTAGATAAGATGAGTACGATGCAATATATTGTGAATGGTGTGCGAGATGAGCAATTCAATAAATCTATTTTATACGGAGCAACGACGATCAGCGAGCTAAAGAAGAAATTCAAATTATACGAGGCGATGAAAGGGGAATTGCAGAGGAAGACAAGAACACCGAAGGTGCACGATAGCAGGGGAACGAAAGAACGACCACCCGGATCAGCTACAAAGCCCAGTGACGAACGCTGCTATTAATGTGGAGAGTCGGGCCATCGGCAGTGGAAGTGCCCATCGAAGGCCAAAGGCGTGAAGTGCTTTAAGTGTAACGAGTTCGGCCACATCTCAAAGGATTGCAAAAAGAACATAAAGCAGCAGGTTAATCCGAAGGAAGCGTGCAGTGTAGAAGCGGGGGTGGGTGAAGAGTGCATCAAAGAGGTTCAAATAGGAGACATTAAGATTGTGGCGCTTATCGATACAGGCTGTAGTTTAAGCTTTATTACAATGGAAAAATATTTGGAAATCGGTGCACCTGAAGTAGGTAAGAAGAGTTTGCAATTCCGGGGCGTGGGTTCCGGTTTAAATAAGACGTATGGCGAGATGGATACAATGGTCACTATTGATGGGAAAGGGTATCCGATCAAGTTACATGTGATTTCGGGCACTCTTATAAAACATGGCTTGCTCATCGGAAATTACTTTTTGAAATATTTAAAAGTAGTAATAGGCGCGGGCAAAGTTTGCATTCGTGACATAGAGGAAAGTCTAATGACGGACGACGTGGTACACGAGATTTTTAGGATCGATATAATTAACGAGCGGAATAAAATGGATCTGTCCCATATTACAAACGCGAGTCATAGTGGAGAAATAGAGGCTTTAATAACGAATTATCGACCGGAAAAAGTTCGTCAGAAAGATCTAGAAATGAATATATTCTTGAAAGATGAAGAACTAGTGTACGCGCGGCCGAGAAGGTTATCGCCGAAAGAATAGGATGAGGTGGATGCCGAAATAGACAAGTGGTTGGCGGACGGTATCATAAAGCCGTCTTTTTCCGATTACGCTAGTCCGGTGGTATTAGTTAGGAAGAATGACGGGTCAGGAAGGTTGTTCGTTGACTATCGAAAACTAAACGATAAGATTGTAAAGGATCGATATCTGTTACCACTAATCGAGGATCAACTAGACGCCTTACAGGGCGCGCGCATATTCACTACTATCGACTTAAAGAACGGGTGTTTCCATGTGTCGGTAAATAGGGATAGTCCAAAGTACACGGCATTCGTGGTGTCTAACGGTCATTACGAATTTCTAAAGGTCCCGTTTGTATTGTGTAATTCGCTTGCCGTGTTTCAAAAATACATTAACTTGGTATTTAAAAAGCTAATAGTTTTAAAAAAAGTATTAATCTACCTAGATGACATAATTATACCTTCCGACAGTATTGAGGATGGGATGGATAACCTAGCGTTAGTATTAAAAACGAAGCGGGAATTCGGGTTAGTAATTAACTGGAAGAAATGTGAGTTCTTGCGGAATCGCGTGGAGTATTTTGGACACATAATCGAGGACGGTCGGGTACAGCCGTCGATCGCTAAAACAGCGGCGGTCGCGAGATTTCCTAGGCCTTTACCGCAGGGGTATACAAAGTTTTCTAGGTTTGACGGGGTATTTTCGCAAGTTTGTGCCACAGTATTCGGGTATTGCGAGACCGTTGTCCGATCTATTAAGAAAAGAGGTAAAATTTAAATTTGGGTACGAAGAGGAGGAATCCTTTCAGAAGCTTAAGAAGATATTGTGCTGTAAGCCAGTATTGCGTCTATACAGAGAGAACGCCGAAACCGAGCTCCATACGGATGCGTCGGGTAAAGGATACGGGGCAATTTTGATGCAGCGTGATAACACCGACGATATGTTCCATCCTATATATAACACAAGTGGGAGGACCACGCCAGCCGAAGAAAAGTATCACAGCTATAAGCTGGAGGTGCTCGGAATCATCAAGTCGCTGCGAAAATTTAGAGTGTATCTGTTAGGGATTAGCTTTAAGAAAGTGATGGATTGTCGCGCGTTTACGCTCACTATGAGAAAGAGGGATTTTTGCGTGCGCGTGGCAAGATAGGCTCTGCTTCTCAAAGAATTCCGCTATACAATTGAACATCGGACAAGCAGGCAAATGGTGCACGCGGATGCGTTAAGACGTAATCCTTTACCGACGGTCATGTTTATTCGCGAGGACGAAAGTGGGCTCATAGCTTGATTAAAGCGTGCGCAATCGGAGGACGAACAACTACGCGGTATAATTAGTAGTGTTAAGAAATATAGTTTAAGTGATTATACAATAAGGAATGAGATTTTGTATAGAAATGTAAAAGGTGACATGTTGGTGGTAGTGCCTAGGGCATTGCAGGCACAAATCGTTCGCTAAACGCATGAGCAAGGACATTTCGCGGTAGATAAGACAGTGATGTTAGTGATTAAAGACTACTGGTTTGAAGGAATGGGTAGTGTTGCGGAGGGGATAGTGCGGAACTGTGTGAAGTGCATTTTTGCCGAGAGAAAGGGCGGGAAATTGGAGGAGTAGCTGCGTCCGATAAACAAGGGAGAGGTTCCTCTCCACACTTTTCACATTGACTACCTGGATCCCCTCCACTAAAAAGAATTACAAGTACATCTTTGTGATAGTGGACGGATTCTCGAAGTTTGTGTGGTTTTATCCGACTTGGTCCACGGACACGGCCGAGGTGTGGCGTCATCTGCAGAAGCAGGCGTATGTGTTCGGAAATCCGCGGAGAATCATCTCCGACAGGGGAACCGCGTTTACCTCGAACGACTTCGCGAAGTATTGCGAGGAGGAAGGTATTGAGCACATTAAGATCACCACCGGAATGCCAAGAAGTAACGGGCAGGTAGAAAGAGTTAACCGTATGCTTATACCTCTATTGACAAAGATGGCCTTACCGAAACCTGAGGACTGGTATCGCTACCTTGAGTTGGCCCAACGATACTTGAATGCTACGCCTAGCAAAAGCATCAAGACAACACCGATTAAGTTACTGTTTAAAACGGATATTAGGATCAAAGAAAATCTGGCTTTACGAGAGATGATAGAGGACGAATGGAGACAGATGTTCGAAGCAGACCGAGAGGAGTGTCAGAGATATGCGAAGGAGGCTATCCTAAAAGCACAGGCAGATAACAGAAGGTCTTTTAACAAAAAGAGAACTGTGGCAACACGATACCATAAAAGTGACCTAGTTGCGATACGACGAACGCTAGTTGGACCGGGTTTGGAACTGCACCCGAAGTATTTAAGACCGTACGAAGTGAAAAAGGTACTTAGAAACGATCGTTATCTAGTACAGAAAGTGGGGGAACACGAGGGCCCGTACACAACGTCTACAGCGGCCAATTTGACGAAACCGTGGAATCAAGGGGACAGAGATATTCTGAGCATAGACGACGAAGATCAATTACAAATCTGAAGACAGATTTATTCTGTCAGAATGGCCGAGTGTGAGGATTTAAAATATCCTAGAAGGAACACCAAAGTGTTAAGTTTTTTTGTAAAAGAGTGCGTGTGTGAATGGTATAAATGAGTGTGAGATTATGATATTTGAACGAAGAAGAAAGAAAACGTTCCCTATAGAAATGTATGTTTAGTTAGTAAGTTTCCACTGTCGGGGCCTTGTCGTCTTCGGGTAGCTTAATAGAAATTTCTCGAACGTTCTTGTTCCGGAAAGTACGGAAGTTTCTGGAAGGAATGATAGGAAGTAAAGAATCATTGAGAAGTATCTGGAAGGAATGATAGGAAGTAAAGTATCATCAAAAAGTTTCTGAATGGAATGGACAAGAAGTGATGTAAGACGAAAAAGAGAAAGAAAGGGTATAAATAGGCGTCCGTAGGGACCTGAGGAGGCATTCCATATTCAGGCATTCCGTGATAGTTCTTTAGGTTAAGCAACGGTAAATTATAGGTTATAGATTATTTAACATTCTATCCAATAAAACAATTATACCAAAATCGGTTAAAAGCACAGTTAAGCGTTAATGTTTTAATGATTATTTTACCACCTATAATAAATAAATATAATAGTCTTACATTTATTGGAAATAAGACTTTTTACTTATTAGTATACGCTTTAAAAATTGAAAGGAAATGTTTTATAGCTTTTCTTATATAGCATTTCTTTAGATAACTGACAGTTTTTAACTACGATTAAATTTAGAAACTAGCGACAATTTCTTTCTAAATATATTTCTACATTTTTAGCAGCGGTAAAAATAGGCTACTAGAAACAAAACAAAATAAATGTCAAGTTTACTACAGTCGAGTTTCGTAGAAAAAGCATTAAATTGTGCACGTAAAGTAAGCAAACATAGTTGGAATAAGATGATTTTTCCTCTTTCTTCGACCGCAGTTGTAGAAGAGTAAAGTATATTTGCTGGATTTTAATGGACATAACTCTTTTTATTTGTAAGTATACGCTTTAAAACTTAAAAGTAAAAGTTTTATAGCTTTGGCTATATAGCAACTCTTTATGTATCTGATAGTTTTGAACTAAGGTTCAATTAAGGAAATAGTGAAAATTTTTTTAAAATATATATAAAAATTGTTAGTGACAGAAAAATGTGCTACTAGAAACTAAACAAAATACATGTCAGGTTTACTACAATCGAGTTTCGTTGAAATAGAATTGAATTCTTAACATTAAGTAACAAAACATAGTTGTCATAAAATGATTTTTTCTCTTTCTTTGACTGCAGTTTTTGTAAAGTAAATGATATCAGCTAAAATTGATCGGACATAATACTTTTTACTTAATAGTATACGCTTTAAATCTTGACAGAAAATGATTTGTAGCTTTTGGTATATAACATTTTTTTACTTATCTGATAGTTTCGAACTACGGTTGAATTCAGAATGTAGCGAAAACTACTTTGTATATATATTAAATTTTTTTGTGAAGTTAAAAATGTGTTATTAAAAACTTAAAAGAATAGATGTTCGGTAGACTACAATCGAATTTTGTCGAAAAAAAATTTAATTGTACACGTAAAGTAAAAAACATAGTTGTAATGAGATGATTTTTTCGCTTTCTTTGACTGCTGTTGTATAAAAGTAACGTATATTTGCTAGATTTTATTAGACATAACTCTTTTTATTTGTTACAATAAGCTTTAAAACTTGAAAGAAAATGTTTTATAGCTTTTGTTATATAGAATTACTTTATGTATCTGATAGTTTTGAAATACGGTTTATTTCAGAATGTAGCGAAAATTTCTTTTTAAATATATCTGAAAATTTTATGCGACGGTAAAAATGTGCTACTAGAAACAAAACAAAATAAATGTCAGGTTACCTACAAATAAGTTTTATTGAAAAAGTATTGAATTCCCCACGTTAAGTTACCAAAAAAAAGTTGTATAAAAATGATATATTTCCATTTCTTCGTATTCAGTTTTGGAATAATAAAGTATATATGCTAGAATTTATTGGACATAACTCTTTTTATTTGTTAGTATACGCTTTAAAACTTGAAAGTGAAAGTTTAATAGCTTTTGTTATATAGTATTTCTTTATGTATTTGATAGTTTTGAACTACGGTTTAATTTAGAAAGTAGCAAAAATTTCTGTTTAAATATATTAAATCTTTTTTGTGAAGGTGAAAATGTGCTATTAGAAACAAGACAGAATGGTTGTCAGGTTTTCTACAATTAAATTCGTCGAAAAATAATTAAATTCTTCACGATAAGTAACAAAAAAATGTTGTAGTAAAATGATTTTTTTCCTTTTTTTAGAATGCAGTTATTGAAAAATTAATGTTATTTGCTGGATTTTACTGAACGCAACAGTTTTGATTATTTAGTATACGCTTTAAAACTTGAAAAAGAACGTTTTACAGCTTTTGTTATATAGCATTTTTTTATGCATCTGATAGTTTGGAACTACGGTTTAATTCAGAAAGCAGCGAAAATTTTTTTTAAATATATTGAAAAATTTATAGGGACGGTAAAATGTGCTATTAGTAACAAGACAATATATCTGTCTGGTTTACTACAATCGAGTCTCGTTAAAAAAAAAATGAATTCTTCACTTTAAGTAACCAAAAAATGTTGTAATAATAAAATTTTTTTTCTTTCTTGGGACTGCAGTTGTTGAAATATAAATGTTAGTTGCTGGATTTTATTGAACGCAACACTTTTTATTTGATACAATACGCTTTAAAACTTGAAAGAAAATGTTTTATAGCTTTTGTTATATAGCATTTCTTTATGTATCT
>NW_014570151.1:28896-31889 GCF_001313835.1 Polistes canadensis
ATTCTTCACGTTAAGTAACCAAAAAATGTTGTAATAAAATAATTTTTTTCCTTTCTTTGGACTGCAGTTGTTGAAATATATATGTTATTTGCTGGATTTTATTGAACGCAAAACTTTTTATTTGTTTGTATAGGCTTTAAAGCTTAAAAAAAACGTTTTACAGCTTTTGTTATATAGCATTTTTTTATGCATCTGATAGTTTGAAACTACAGTTTAATTCAGAAAGCAGCGAAAATTTTTCTTAAATATATTAAAAAATTACAGGGACGGTAAAACGTGCTACTAGTAAAAAGACAAAATATATGTCAGGTTGACTACATCGAGTTTCGTTAAAAAAGAATTGAATTCTTTACGTAAAGTAATAAAAAAATGTTGTAATAAAATGAATTTTTCTCTTTTTTTGTACTGCAGTTGTTGAAATATAAATGTTATTTGCTTATTTTTATTAAACGTTACACTTTTTATTTGTCAGTATGCACTTTAAAACTTGAAAGAAAATGTTTTACAGCTTTCTTTATATAGCATTTCTTTATGTATCAGCTTGTTTTGAACTACGGTTTAATTCAAAAAGTAGCAAAAATTTCTTTTTAAATGTATTAACTCTTTTTAGCGACAGTTAAATTGTGCTATTAGAGACAAGACAGAATGGATGTCAGGTGGACTACAATCGAGTTTCGTTAAAAAAGAATTGAATTCTTTACGTAAAGAAACTAAAAAATGTTTTAATAGAATGATTTTTTCCTTTTATTGGTCTACAGTTGTTGAAATATAAACAATATTTGCTAAATATTATTGAGAGGGACACTTTTTATTTGTTAGTATACGCTTTAAAACATGAGAGAAAACGATTTACAGCTTCTGTTATATAGCATTTCTGTATGTATTTAATAGTTATGGACTACGGTTTAATTCAGAAAGTAGCGAAAATTTTTTTTAATATATTGAAAAATTTATAAGGACGGTAAAATGTGCTATTAGTAACAAGACAAAATAGATGTTAGGTTGACTACAATCGAGTTTCGTTAAGATAGAATTGAATTCTTCACGTAAAGTAACCAAAAAATGCTGTAATAATATGATTTTTTTCTTTTTTTTGGACCGCAGTTGTTGAAATATAAATGGTATTTGCTAGATTTAATTGGACATAACACTTTTTACTTATTAGTATATGCTTTAAAACTTAAGAGATAATGTTTTATAGCTTTTGGTTTATAGTATTTCTTTATGTAACTAATAGTTTTGAACTACGGCATAATTCAAAAAGTAGCAAAAATTCCTTTTTAAATATATTAAATCTTTTTAGCGACGGGAAAAATGTGCTACTAGAAACAAAGTTGATTAAATGTCAGGCTTACTACGATTGAGTATTGTCAGAAAAGAATTAAATTCTTCACGTAAAGTTACTTAGAAATGTAGTAATAAAATGATTTTTTTCCTTTTTTAGGACTGCAGTTGTTGAAATATAAATGTAATTTGCTGGATTTAATTAGGCATAAGACTTTTTGCTTATAAGTATACGCTTTAAAATTTGAGAGAAACCGTTTTACAGCTTTGGTTTATAGCACTTCTTTAAGTATCTGATATATTTAAACTTCGGTTTAATTCAGAAAGTAGCAAAAATTTCTTTCTAAATATATTTAATCATTTTTAGCGACGGTTAAAATGTGCTACTAAAAACAAAACAGATTAAATGTCAGGTTTACTACAATCGTGTCTCGTTAAAAAAGAACTGAATTCTTCTCGTTTATTAACCTAAAAATAGTAAAATAAAATAATATTTTTCCTTTTTTTGGACCGCGGTTGTTTAAATATGAATGTTATTTGCTGGAATTATTTGGACATAACACTTTTTACTTATTAGTATACGCTTTAAAACTTCTATAAAAATGGTCTATAGATATTGTTATATAGCATTTTTTTAAGTGTTTATTAGTTTTGAACTACGGTTTAATTTAGAAAGTAGCAAAAATTTTTGTTTGAAATATATTAAATCTTTTCTGTAAAGGTAAAAATGTGCTATTAGAAACAAGACGGAATGGATGTCCGGTTTACTACAATCAAATTTCGTTTAAAAAAATTGAATTCTTCTCGTTAAGTAACGAAAATATTTTGTAATGAAACGAATTTTTTCTTTTTTTTGCTTGCCTATGTTAAAATATAAATGTTATTTGCTTGATTTTATTGAACGTAACTCTATTTATTTGTTAGTATGCGCTTTAAATCTTGAAAAAAAATATTTGATAGCTTTTGTTATATATAATTTCTTTATGTATTTAATAGTTTTGAACTATAGTTTAATTCAAAAAGTAGCAAAAATTTTTTTTAAATATATTAAATCTTTTTTGTGAAGGTAAAAATGTGCTATTAGAAACAAGACAAAATGGATGTTTTGTTTACTACAATCGAGTTTTGTTGAAAAGTAATTGAGTTCTACATGTAAAGTAACCTAAATATGTTGTAATGAAATGATTTTTTTCCTTTTTTTGGACTGCTGTTGTTGAAATATAAATGTTATTTGCTGGATTTTATTGAACGTAACACATTTATTTGTTATTATAAGCTTTAAAACTGGAAAGAAAATGTTTTACAGCTTTTGCTATGTAGGATTTCTTTATGTATCTGATAGTTTTGAATTACAGTTTAATTTAGGAAGCAGCGAAAATTTTTCTTAAAAATAATAAAAAATTTATTCTGACGGTAACATGTGCTATTAGTAACAAGAACGAATAGATGTCTGGTTGACGACAATCTAGTTTTTATGAAAAAAAATTGAGTTTTTCTTGTAAAGTAACAAATAAATGTTGTAATAGAATGAATGTTTTTCTTTTTTTGTACTGCAGTTGTTGAAATATAAATGTTATTTGCTTATTTTTATCAAACGTTACACTTTTTATTTGTTAGTATGCACTTTAAAACTTGAAAGAAAACGTTTTACAGCTTTCTTTATATAGCATTTCTTTATGTATCTGCTTGTTTTGAACTACGGTTTAATT
>NW_014570151.1:33416-34925 GCF_001313835.1 Polistes canadensis
AACTGCAGTTGTTGAAATAAAAATGTTATTTGCTGAATTTTAATAAACGTAACACTTTTTATTTGTTAGTATACGCTTAAAAACTTGAAAGAAAACATTTTAAAGCTTTTTTTATATAGCATTCCTTTATGTATCAGCTAGTTTTGAACTACGGTTTTATTCATAAGGTAGAAAAAATTTCTTTTTAATTATATTAAATATTTTTTGTAAAGGTAAAAACGTGCTATTAAAACTTAACAGTATTGATGTTTTGTTGAATAAAATAGAATTTTATCTTAAACAAATTTAATTGTGCACGTGAAGTAAACGAACATAGTTGTAATGAAATGATTTTTTCTCTTTTTTCGACTGCAGTTGTTGAAAAGTAAATGATATTAGCTAAAATTTATTGGACAAAACACTTTCTACTTAATAGTATTCGCTTTAAAACTAGAAAGAAAATGTTTTATTGCTTTTTTTATATAGCATTTTTTTATGTATATGCTAGTTTTAAACTACGGTTTAATTCAGGAAGTAGCAAAAATTTCTTTTTAAATATATTAAATCTTTTTTGTAAAGGAAAAATTGTGCTATTAGAAACAAGACAGAATGGGTGTTAGGTTTACTACAATCGAGTTTCGTTGAAAAAGAATTAGGTTCTTTACGTTAAGTAACCAAAAAATGTTGTAATAAAATTTTTTGTTTCCTTTTTTTGGACTGCAGTTGTTAATATATAAATGTTTTTTGCTGGATTTTATTGAACGTAACACTTTTTATTTGTTAGTATGCGCTTTAAATCTTGAAAGAAAACGTTTTACAGCTTTTTTTATATAGCATTTCTTTATGTTTCTGATAGTTTGAAACTACGATCTAATTCAGAAAGCAGAAAAAATTTTTCTTAAATATATTGAAAAATTTATAGTGACGGTAATATGTC
The DNA here is from genome assembly GCF_001313835.1 of Polistes canadensis. Taxonomy (NCBI): domain Eukaryota; kingdom Metazoa; phylum Arthropoda; class Insecta; order Hymenoptera; family Vespidae; genus Polistes; species Polistes canadensis. The sequence goes on from NW_014570151.1 coordinate 34,333, forward strand.
CTATTAGTAACAGGACAGAATAAATGACAGGTTTACTAGAATCGAATTTCGTTGAAAATAGTAGAGTTCTTCACATAAAGTAAACAAAAAATGTTGTAATAAAATGATTTTTTTCCTTTTTTTTGGACCGCAGTTTTTGAGATATAAATGTTATTTGCTGAATTTAATTTAGGATAACACTTTTTACTTATTAGTATACGCTTTTAAACTTGAAAGAAAATGTTTTATAGATTTGATATATAGCATTTCTTTATGTATCTAATAGTTTTGAACTACGGTTTAATTAAGAAAGTAGCAATAATTTCTTTTTAAATATAATAAATCTTTTTTGTAAAGGTAAAAAGGTGCTACTAGAAACAAAACAGATTAATTGTCAGGTTAACTACTATCGAGTTTCGTTGAAAAAGGATTTAATTCTTCACGTAAGGTAACTTAGACATTTTGTAATAGAATGATTTTTTCCCTTTTTTTGGACTGCAGTTGTTAAAATATAAATGTTATTTGCTGAATTTAATTGGACATAACACTTTATACTTATAAGTATACGCTTTAAAACTTGAAAGAAAATGTTTTATAGCTTTTGTTATATAGCA
>NW_014570152.1:0-1584 GCF_001313835.1 Polistes canadensis
CTTTTTATTTGTTAGTATACGCTTCCAACCTTAAAAGAAAACGTTTTACAGCTTTTGTTTTATAATATTTCTTTATGTATGTGATAGTTTTAAACTACGGTTTAATTCAGAAAGTAGCAAAAATTTCTATCTAAATGTATTTAAACATTTTTAGCGACGGTTAAAATGTGCTACTAGATACAAAACAAAATATATGTCAGGTTAACTACAATCTTGTTTCAATGAAAAAGAATTGAATTCTTCACGTTAAGTAACCAAAAAATGATGTAATAAAATGGTTTTTTTCCATTTTGTGGACTGCAGATGTTGAAATATAAATGTTATTTGCTGGATTTTATTGAACATAACACTTTGTATTTGTTAGTATGTGCTTTAAATCTTGAAAGAAAACGTTTTACAGCTATTGTTGTATAGCATTACTTTATGTATCTGATAGTTTTAAACTACAGTTTAATTCAGTAAGCAGCCAAAATTTTTCCTAAATATATTATTAAATTTATAGTAACGGTAAAATGTGCTATTACTAACAAGACAGAATAGATATCAGGTTGACTACAATCGAGTTTCGTAGAAAAAGACTTGAATTCTTCACGGAAAGTAACCAAAAAATGTGGATTAAAATGATTTTTTCTCTTTTTTTGGACTACAGTTGTTAAAATATAAATGGTATTTGCTGGATTTTACCGAACGTAACACTTTTTATTTGTTATTATGGCTTTAAAACTTAAAAGAAAAAGTTTTACAGCTTTTGTTTTATAGCATTTTTTAAGGTATCTAATAGTTTTGAACTACGGTTTAATTCAGAAAGTAGCAAAAATTTTTTATTAAAATATATAAGGTCTTTTTTGTGATGGTAAAAATGTGCTATTAGTAACAAGACAGAATAGATTTCAGGTTGACTACAATCGTGTTTCGTTGAAAAAAAATTGAGTTGTTCACGTAAAGTAACCAAAAAATGTTGTAATCAAATGATTTTTTTTCTATTTTTGGACTGCAGTTGTTGAAATATAAATAGTATTTGTTGGTTTTTATTAAACGTAACACTTTTTATTTGTTAGTATGCGCTTTAAAACTTGAAAGAAAACGTTTTACAGCTTTTTGATATAGCATTTCCTTATGTATCAGCTAGAATTAAACTACGGTTTAATTAAAAAAGTAGGAAAATTTTCTTTTTAAATATATTAAATCTTTTTTGAAAAGGTAAAAATGTACTTTTAGAAACAAGACAGAATGGATGACAGGTTTACTACAATCGAGTTTCGTTGAAAAAGAATAAAGTTCTTCACGTAAAGTAACCAAAAATTGTTGTAATTAAATGATTTTTTTCCTTTTTTCAGACTGCAGTGGTGGAAATACAAATAGTATTTGCCCGATTTTATTAAACGTAACACTTTATATTTATAATTATGCGCTTTAAAACTTGAAAGAAAACGTTTTACAGCATTTCTCATATAGCATTTCTTTATGTATCTGCTAGTTTTGAACTACAGTCTAATTCAGAAAGAAGCAAAAATTTCTTTTTAAATATTTTAAATATTTTTTGAGAAGGTAAAAATGTGATATTAGAAACAAGACAGAATGGAT
>NW_014570152.1:4079-12334 GCF_001313835.1 Polistes canadensis
GTTTAATTCAGAAAGTAGCAAAAATTTCTTTCTAAATATATTTCAACATTTGTAGCGACGGTAAAAATGTGCTACTAGAAACAAAACAAAATGAATGTCAGGCTTACTACAATCGAGTTTCGTTGAAAAAGAGTTGAATCCTTTACGTTAAGTAACCAAACATAGCTGTGATAATATAATTTTATCTCTTTCTTCGACTGCAGTTTTTGAAAAATAAAAGATGTCAGCTAAAATTTATTGAACATAACACTTTTTACTTAATAGTATACGCCTTAAAACTAAAAGAAAACGTTTTACAACTTTTGTTTTATAGCATCTCTTTACTTATCTTGTAGTTTGGAACTACAATTTAATTCAGAAAGCAGCAAAAATTTTTCTTAAAAATATGGAAAAATTTAATGTGACGGTAAAATGTGCTTTTAGTAACATGACAGATTAGGTGTCAGGTTGACTACAATCGAGCTTCGTTGAAAAAGAATTAAATCCTAAACGTTAAGTAACAAAAAAATGTTGTAATAAAATGATTTTTTTTCATTTTGTGGACTGCAGATGTTGAAATATAAATGTTGTTTGCTGGATTTTATTGAACGTAACACTTTTTATTTGTTAGTATGTGCTTTAAAACTTGAAAGAAAACGTTTTACAGCTATTGTTATATAGCATTACTTTATGTATCTGATAGTTTTAAACTACAGTTTTATTCAGAAAGCAGCCAAAACTTTTCTTAAAAATATTAATAAATTTATAGTAACGGTAAAATGTGCTATTAGTAACAAGACAGAATAGATATCAGGTTGACTACCATCGAGTTTCGTAGAAAAAGAATTGAATTCTTCACGGAAAGTAACCAAAAAATGTTGATTAAAATGATTTTTTCCCTTTTTTTGGATTACAGTTGTTGAAATATAAATGGTATTTGCTGAATTTTACCAAACGTAACACTTTTTATTTGTTATTATGGCTTTAAAACTTGATAGAAAAAGTTTTACAGCTTTTGTTATATAGCATTTCTTAAGGTATCTAATAGTTTTGAACTACGGTTTAATTCAGAAAGTAGCAAAAATTTTTTATTAAAATATATTAAATCTTTTTTGTAAAGGTAAAAATGTGCTATTAGTAACAAGACAGAATTGATGTCAGGTTGACTACAATCGTGTTTCGTTGAAAAAAAATTGAGTTGTTCACGTAAAGTAACTAAAAAATGTTGTAATAAAATGATTTTTTTCCTTTTTTGGACTGCAGTTTTTAAAATATTAAAGGTATTGCTGTATTTTATTGAACGTTACACTTTTTATTTGTTTGTATACGCTTTAAAACTTGAATGAAAACGTTTTACAGATTTTGTTTTATTGCATTTCTTTATGTACCTAATAGATTTGAACTACGATCTAGTATAGAAACTAGCGAAAATTTTTTTCTAAATATATCCCAATATTTTTAGCGAAGGTAAAAATGTGCTATAAGAAACTATACAGAACAGATGTTGGGTTTACTACAATTTAATTTTGTCGAAAAAAAATATAATTGTACACGTAAAGTAACCAAACATAGTGGTAATAATATAATTTTTTCTCTTCCTTCGACTGCAGTTTGAAAAAAAAAAAGGATGTCAGCTAAAATTTATTAAACATAACACTTTTTACTTAATAGTATACGCCTTAAAACTGAACAGAAAATAATTTACAGCTTTTGTTATATAGCATTTCTTTGGATATCTAAAAGTTTTTAACTACGATTTAATTAAGAAACTAGCGAAAATTACTCTCTAAAAATATTTAAAAATTTTTAGCGACGGTAATAATGTGCTACTAGATACAAAACAAAATATATGTCAGGTTAACTACAATCTAGTTTCAATGAAAAAGAATTGAATTTTTCACGTTAAGTAACCAAAAAATGTTGTAATAAAATGATTTTTTTCCATTTTGTGGACTGCAGATGTTGAAATATAAATGTTATTTGCTAGATTTTATTGGACCTCAAACTGTCTATTTGTAAGTATACGCTTTAAAACTTGAAAGAAAACGTTTTACAGCATTTGTTATATAGCATTTCTTTATCTATCTAATAGTTTTAAACTACGGTTTTATTCAGAAAGTAGCAAAAATTTTTTTTTAAATATATTTAAACATTTTTTGCGACCGTAGAAATGTGCTACTAGAAACAAAACAAAATAAATATCAAGTTTACTACAATTAAATTTCGTTGACAAATAATTGAATTCTTGACGTTAAGTAACCAAAAAATGTTATAAAAATATAAGTTTTTTCCTTTTTTTGGACTGCAGATGTTGAATTATAAATGTTATTTGCTAGATTTTATTGAACGTAACACTTTTTATTTGTTAGTATACGCTTTAAAACTAGAAGGAAAACGTTATACAGCTTTTGTAATATAGCATTTCTTTATATTAGCTTGTTTTGAACTACGGTTTAATTGTGAAGGTAGCAAAAATTTCTTTTTAAATATTATAAATTTTTTTTGCAAAGGTAAAAATGGGCTATTAGAAACGAGACAGAATGAAAGTCAAGTTTAGTACAATTGAGTCTCGTAGAATAAGAATTGAGTTCTTCACGTAAAGTACCCAAAAATTGTTGTAATAAAATGATTTTTTTCTTTTTTTGTACTGCAGTTGTCGAAATATAAATGTTATATGCTGGATTTTATTGAACGTAACACTTTTTATTTGTTAGTATACGCTTTAAAACTAGAATAAAAAAGTTTTACAGCATTTGTTATATAGCATTTCTTTATGTATCTAATAATTTTGAACGACATATCTATTCAGAAAGTAGAAAAAATTTCGTTTTAGTTATATTAATTCTTTTTTGTGAAGGTAAAAATGTGCTTTTAGAATCAACACAGAATAGTAGTCAGGTTTACTACAATCGAGTTTTGTTGAAATAGAATTAAATTCTTCACCTAAAGAATTCAAAAAATGTTGTAATAATATGATTATTTTCTTTTTTTTAGACTGCAGTTGTTGAAATATAAATTTCTTTTGCTGGATTTTATTAAATGTAAGACTTTTAATTTGTTAGTATACGCTTAAAAACTTGAAAAAAAACGTTTTACAGCTTTTGTTACATAGCATTTCTTTATGTATCTTATAGTTTTGATTTACGGTTTAATTCAGAAAGTAGCGAAAATTTATTTAAAATATATTAAAACTTTTTTGTGGAGGTAAAAATGTGCTTTTAGAAACAAGACAGAATGGAAGTTAGGTTAACTACAATTGAGTTTCGTTGAAAAAGAATAGAATTCTTCCTGTTAAGAAATCAAAAAATTTTGTAATAAAATGATTTTTTGCCTTTTTGTGGACTGCAGTTGTTGAAATATAAATGGTATTTGCTTGGTTTTATTGAACGTTAAACTTTTTATTTGTTAGTATACGCTTTAAAACTTGGAAGAAAACGTTTTACAGCTTTTGTAATATAGCATTTCTTTATGTTTCTGATAGTTTTAGGCTACGGTTTAATGTATAAAGCAGCGAAAATTTTATATAAATATATTAGAAAATTTATAGTGACAGTAAAATGTGTTATTAGTAACAAGACAGAATAGATATCAGGTTGACTACAATCAAGTTTTGTTGAAAAAGAATTGAATCCTTAACGTTTCATAACAAAATAAAGTTGTAATAAAATAATTTTTTTCCTTTTTTTGGACTGCAGTGGTTGTAATATAATTGTTATTTTCTGGATTTTATTTAACGTAACACTTTTTATTTGATAGTGTACGCTTTAAAACTTTAAAATAAAAGTTTTATAGCTTTTGGTATAGAGCAATTTTTTAGAAACTTTTAGTTTTGATTTACTTTTTAACTCAAAAAGTAGCAAAAATTTCTTTTTAAATGTAATAAAGTTTTATGTAAAGGTAAAAATGTGGTATTAGAAACAAGACAAAATGGATTTCAGCTTGACTACAATCGAGATTCGTAGAAAAATAATGGGATTCTTCACGTAAAATAGCCAAAAAGTATTGTAATAAAATGATTTTTTTCCTTTTTTTGGACTACATTTGTTGAAATATAAATGGTATTTGCTGGATTTTATTGAACGTAACACTTTTTATTTGTTAGTATACGCTTTAAAACTTAAATGAAAACGTATTACAGTTTTGCTATATAGCATTTCTTTATGTATCTAAAAGTTTTGAACTATGGTTTACCTCAGAAAGTAGCGAAAATTTCTTTTCATATGTACTAAGTTTTTTTTGTGAAAATAAAAATGTGCTATTAGGAACAAGACAGAATGGATGTAAGGTTTACTACAATCGAGTTTCGTAGAAAAACAATTGAATTCTTCACGTAAAAAAACCAAAAAATGTTGTAATAAAATGATTTTTTTTTCTTGGGCTGCAGTTGTGTAAACATAAATGTTATTTGCTGGTTTATATTTAACGTAGCACTTTTTATTTGTTAGTATACGCTATAAAACTTGAAAGAAAACGTATTACAGCTTTTGTTATATAGCATTACATAGGATATCTAATAGTTTTTAACTACGATTTAATTTAGAAACTAGAAATATTTTTTTAAAATATATTCAAAAATTTTTAGCGATGGTAAAATTTGCTACTAGAAACAAAACAAGATAAATGTCAGGTTTACTACAATCGAGTTTTGTTGAAAAAGAATTGAATTCTTTACGTTATGTAACCAAACAATGTTGATTAAAATGATTTTTTTCCTTTTTTTGAACTGCAGTTGTTGAATTATAAATGTTATTTGCTTGATTTTATTGAACGTAACACTTTTTATTTGTTAGTATACGCTTTAAAACTTGAAAGAAAACGTTTTACAGCTTTTGTTATATAGCATTTCTTTAGGTATCTAATAGTTTAGTACTACTGCTCAAATCAGAAAGTAGCCAAAATTTCTGTTTAAATATATTAAATCTTTTTTGAGAAAATAAAAATGTGCTATTAGGAACAAGACAGAATGGATGTCAGGTTTACTATAATCGAGTTTCGTAGAAAAAGAATTGAATTCTTCACGTAAAGTAACTAAAAAATGTTGTAATAAATAATTTCTTTCCTTTTTTTGGACTACAGTTGCGGAAATATAATTGGTATTTGTTGGATTTTATTGAACGTAACACTATTTATTTGTTTGTATGCGCTTTAAAACTTGAGAGAAAACGTTTTACAGCTTTTGTTATATAGCATTTCTTTAGGTATCTAATAGTTTAGTACTACTGCTCAAATCAGAAAGTAGCCAAAATTTCTGTTTAAATATATTAAATCTTTTTTGAGAAGGTAAAAATGTGCTATTAGGAACAAGAAAGAATGGATGTCAGGTTTACTCCAATCGAGTTTCGTTAAAAAAGAATTGAATCCTTCAATTTAAGTAATCAAAAAATGTTGTAATAAAACGGTTTTTTTTTTTTATTTGACTGCAGTTGGTGAAAAATAAATGCTGTCAGCTTAAATTTATTAGACATAACACTCTTTACTTAATACTATACGCTTTAAAACGTAAAAGAAAATTTTTTACAGCTTTTGTTATATAGTATTTCTTTTGATCTCTAATAGTTTCAAACTACGATTTAATTTAGAAACTAGCGAAATTTCTTTTTAAATATATTTAAACATTTTTATCGACGGTAAAAATGTGCTACTAGAAACAAAACAAAATAAATGTCAGGTTTACTACAATCGAGTTTCGTTCAAAAAGAATTGAACTTTTCACGTAAAGTAACAAAAATATGTTGTAATGAAATCCTTTTTCTCTTTTTTTTGGACTACAGTGTTGGAAATATAAATGGTATTTGCTAGATTTTAATGAACGTAACACTCTTTATTTGTTAGTATTAGCTTTAAAACTTGAAATAAAACGTTTTACAGCTATTGTTATATAGCATTTTATTATGTATCTGCTAGTTTTGAACTACGGTCTAATTAAAAAAGTAGCAAAAATTTCTTTTTAAATGTATTAAATTTTTTGTGTGAAGGTTAAAATTTGCTATTATAAACAAGGCAGAATGGATGCCAGATTTACTACAATCGAGTTTCGTTAAAAAAGAATTGAGCTCTTCACGTAAATTTACCCAAAAATGTTATTTTAAAATGATTTTTTTCATTTTTTTATACAGCAGTTGTTGAAATATAAATGTTATTTGCTTGATTTTATTGGACCTAAAACTTTCTATTTGTTAGTATACGCTTTAAAACTTGAAAGAAATCATTTTACAGCATTTGTTATAAAGCATTTATTTATGTATCTTCTAGTTTTGAACTACGGTTTAATTCAGAAAGTAGCAGAAATTTCTTTATAAATATAATAAATCTTTTTTGAGAAGGTAAAAATGTGCTATTAGAAACATGGCAGAATGGATGTCAGATTAACTACAATCGTGTTTCGTGGAAAAAGAATTGATTCCCTAACGTTAAATAACCAAAATATATTGTAATAAAATGATTTTTTTCCTTTTTGTGAACTGCCGGTTTTGAAATATAAATGTTATTTGAGGGATTTTAATGAACGTAACACTTTTTATTTGTTAGTATACGCTATAAAACATGGAAGAAAACATTTACAGCTTTTGTTACATAGCATTTCTTTAGGAATCGGACAGTTTTAAACTACAGTTTAACTCAAAAATTATCAAAAATTTCTTTTTAAATGTAATAAATTTTTATGTGAAGGTAAAAATGTGCTATTTAAAACAAGACAGAATAGATTTCACCTTTACTACAATCAAGTGTCGTTGAAAAAGTATTGAATCCTTAACGTTAAGTAACCAAGAAATGTTGTAATAAAATGATTTTTTTTCTATTTCTGGACTGCAGTTGTTGAAATATAAATGTTATTTGCTAGACTTTATGGAACGTAACACTTTTAAATTGTTAGTATGCGCTTTAAAACTTGAAAGAAAACATTTTACAGCTTTTTTTATATAGCATTTCTTTATGTATCTGTTAGTTTTGAACTACGGTTAATTTCAGAAACTAGCAAAAATTTCTTTCTAAATATATATCAACATTTTTAGCGACGGTAAAAATGTGCTACTAGAAACAAAAAAAAATGAATGTCAGGATTATACAATCGAGTTTCGTTGAAAAAGAATAGTATTCTTCACGTTAATTAACCAAAAAATGTTGAAATTGAATGATTTTTTTCCTTTTTTTGATCTGCAGTTGTGGAAATACAAATGGTATTTGCTAGATTTTATTGAACGTAATACTTTTTATTTGTTAGTTTGAGCTTTAAAATTGAAAGAAAACGTTCTACTGCTTTTTTTATATAGCATTTCTTTGTGTACCTTTTAGTTTTAAACTACGGTTTAATTCAGAAAGTAGCAAAAATTTCTTTTTAAATATATTTAAACCTTTTAAACGACGGTAAAAATGTGCTACAAGAAACAAAACAAAATAAATGTCAGGTTTACTACAATCGAGTTTCGTTGAAAAAGAATTAAATCCTTAACGTTAATTAACCAATAGACGTTGTAATAGAATGATATTTTTCCTTTTTTTGGACTGCAGTTGTGGAAACATAAGTTTTATTTGCTGGATATTATTAAACGTAACACTTTTTATTTGTTAGTATACGCTTTAAAAATTAAAAGAAAACGTTTTACAGGTTTTTTTATATAGCATTTTTTTATGTATCTTCTAGTTTTGAACTGCGGTTTATTTCAGAAAGTAGCAAAAATTTCTTATTAATATATATTTAATCTTTTTTGTGAAGGTAAATATGTGCTATTAGTAACATAACAAAATAAATGTCAGGTTTACTACAATCGAGTTTCGTTGAAAAAGAAATGAATCCTTCACTTTAAGTATCCAAAAAATGATGTAATCGAATGTTTTTTTTCCTTTTTTTGAACTGCAGTTGTTGAATTATAAATGTTATTCGCTGAATTTTATTGAACGTACCATTTTTCATTTGTTTGTATACGCTATAAAACTTGAAAGACAACGTTATACAGCATTTGTTATATAGCATTTCTTTTTGTATCTAATAGTTGGGAAATACAGTTTAATTCAGAAAGTAGCAAAAATTTCTTTCTAAATATATTTCAACATTTTTGGCGAAGGTAAATATATGCTACTAGAAACATAACAAAGTAAATGTCAGGTTTACTACAATCAAGTTTCGATATAAAAGAATTAAATCCTTTATATAAGTATCCAAAAAATGTTGTAATAGAATATTTTTTTCCTTTTTCTGGACTGCAGTTGTTGAAATATAAATGTTATTTGCTGGATTTTATTGAACGTAACACTTTTTATCAGTTAGTATACGCTTT
>NW_014570152.1:13942-15527 GCF_001313835.1 Polistes canadensis
AATGATTTTTTTCCTTTTTTTGGTCTGCAGTTGTGGAAATATAAACGGTATTTGCTTGATTTTATTGAACGCAACACTTTTATTTGTTAGTTTAAACATTAAAAATTGAAAAAAAAAACGTCTTACAGCTTTTTTTATATAACATTTTTTTATGTATCTTCTAGTTTGTACTACGGTTTAATTCAGAAAGAAGCGGAAATTTCTTTTTAAATATATTTAAAAATTTTTAGCGACGGTAAAAATGTGCTATAAGATACTATATAGAAAACATGTTTGGTTGACTACAATCGAATTTTGTCGAACAAAAATTTAATTGTACACGTAAAGTAACCAAATATAGTTGTGATAATATAATTTTTGCTCTATTATTGTCTGCTGTTTGTGAAAAATAAATGATTTCAGCTAAAATTTATTGAACATAACACTTTTTACTTAATAGTATACGCCTTAAAACTTGAAAGAAAATTTTTTACAGCTTTTGTTATATAGCATTTCTTTGGATATCTAATAGTTTTTACTACGATTTATTTAAGAAACTAGAGAAAATTTCTTTATAAATATATTAATTTTTTCTTGTGATGGTAAAAATGTGCTATAAGAAACAAGACAGAATAGATGTCTCCATTACTACAATCGAGTTTCGTTGAATAAGAATTAAAATCTTAACGTAAAGTAACCAAGAAATGTTGTAATAAAATGATTTTTTTTCTTGTTTTCGACTGCAGTTTTAGAAATATAAATGTTTTTTTGCTGGATTTATTTAAAAATAAAACTCTCTATTTGTTAGTATGCGCTTTAAAACTTGAAATAAAACGTTTTACAGCTTTTTTTATATAGCATTTCTTTATTTACCTTTTAGTTTTCAACTACGGTTTAATTCAGAAAGTAGCAAAAATTTCTTTTTAAATATACTTAAACATTTTTAACGACGGTAAAAATGTGCTACAAGAAACAAAACAAAATAAATGTCAGGTTTACTACAGTCGAGTTTCGTTGAAAAAGAATTGAATCCTTCACGTTAATTAACCAAAAGACGTTGTAATAGAATGATTTTTTTCCTTTTTTTGGACTGCAGTTGTTGAAACATCAGTTTTATTTGCTGGATATTATTGAACGTAACACTTTTACTTTACTAGTACACGCTTTAAAATTTAAAAGAAAACGTTTTACAGCATTTGTTATATAGCATTTCTTTATGTATCTGCTAGTTTTGAACTACGGTTTAATTCAGGAAGTAGCAAAAATATTTTTCTAAATATATATCAACACTTTTAGCGACGGTAAATATGTGCTACTAGAAACAAAACAAAATGAATATCAGGATTATACAATCGAGTTTCGTTGAAAATGAATTGTATCCTTCACGGTTATTAACCAAAAAATGTTGTAATAGAATGATTTTTTTCCTTTTTTTTGTCTGCAGTTGTGGAAATATAAATAATATTTGCTAGATTTTATTGAACGTAACACTTTTATTTGTTAGTTTAAACTTTAAAAATTAAAAAAAACGTTTTACAGCTTTTTTTATACAACATTTTTTTATGTATCTTCTAGTCTGTACTACGGTTTAATTCAGAAAAAAGCG
>NW_014570152.1:16610-18842 GCF_001313835.1 Polistes canadensis
ATAGTTTTGAACTACGGTTTAATTCAGAAAGTAGCGAAAATTTCTTTTTAAATATATTTAAAAATTTTTAGTGACGGTAAAAATGTGCTACTTGAAACAAAACAAAATAAATGTCAGCTTTACTACAATCGAGTTTCATTGAAAAAGAATTGAATCCTTCCCGTTAAGTAACTAACAGATGTTGTAATAAAATAATTTTTTCTATTCTTTCGACTGCAGTTTGTGAAAAATAAACGATGTCAGCTAAAATTTATTGAACATAACACTTTTTACTTAATAGTATACGCCTGAAAACTTGAAAGAAAATTTTTTACAGCTTTTGATATATAGCATTTCTTTGGATATTTAATAGTTTTTGACTACGATTTGATTAAGAAACTAGCGAAAATTTCTTTCTAAATATATTAAATCTTTTTTGTGATGGTAAAAATGTGCTATAAGAAACAACACAAAATAGATGACACATTTACTAAAATCGAGTTTTGTTGAAAAAGAATTGAATTATTCACGTAAAGTAACCAAAAAATTTTGTAATCAAATGATGTTTTTCCTATTTTTGTACTGCAGTTGTTGAAATATAAATGGTATTTGCGGGATTTTATTGAACGTAACACTTTTTATTTGTTAGTATGAGCTTTAAAAAGTGAAAGAAAACGTTTTACAGCTTTTTTTAAATAGTATTTCTTTACGTAACTTCTAGTTTTAAACTACGGTTTAATTAAAAAAGTAGCGAAAATTTCCTTTTATATATATGTAAACATTTTTTACGACGGTAAAAATGTGCTACTAGAAAAAAACAAAATAAATGTCAGCTTTACTACAATCGATTTTCGTTGAAAAAGAATTGAATCCTTCACGTTAAGAAACCAACAAATGTTGTAATAGAATGATTTTTTTCCTTTTTTTGGGACCGCAGTTATTGAAATATAAATGTTATTTGCATGATTTATTTAGACATAAAACTTTTTATTTGTTAGTATGCGCTTTAAAACTTAAAATAAAACGTTTTACAGCTTTTTTTATATAGCATATCTTTATGAAACTGCTGGTTTTTAACTAAGGTTTAATTCAAAAGTAGCAAAAATTTCTTTYYTAATATATTTCAACATTTTTAGCGACGGTAAAAATGTGCTATAAGAAACTATACAGAACAGATGTTTGGTTGACTACAATCGAATTTTGTCGAAAAATAATATAATTGTACACGTGATGTAACCTAACATAGTTGTGATAATATAATTTTTTCTATTTTTTTGACTGCAGTTTGTGAAAAATAAATGATGTCAGCTAAAATTTATTGAACATAACACTTTTTACTTAATAGTATACGCCTGAAAACTTGAAAGAAAATTTTTTACAGCTTTTGATATACAGCATTTTTTTGGATACCTAATAGTTTTTAACTACGATTTGATTAAGAAACTAGCGAAAATTTCTTTCTAAATATATTAAACCTTTTTTGTGATGGTAAAAATGTGCTATAAGAAACAACACAAAATAGATGACACATTTACTAAAATCGAGTTTTGTTGAAAAAAAATTGAATTCTTCACGTAAAGTAACCAAAAAATTTTGTAATTAAATGATTTTTTTCCTATTTTTGAACTGCAGTTGTTGAAATATAAATGGTATTTGCGGGATTTTATTGAACGTAACACTTTTTATTTTTTTGTATGAGCTTTAAAAAGTGACAGAAAACGTTCTACAGCTTTTTTTAAATAGTATTTCTTCACGTAGCTTCTAGTTTTATACTACGGTTTAATTAAGAAAGTAACGAAAATTTCTTTTTAAATATATGTAAACATTTTTTTCGACGGAAAAATTGTGCTACTAGAAAAAAACAAAATAAATGTCAGCTTTACTACAATCGAGTTTCGTAGAAAAAGAATTGAATCCTTCACGTTAAGTAATTAACAAATGTTGTAATAGAATGATTTTTTTCCTTTTTTTGGGCCCGCAATTATTGAAATATAAATGTTATTTGCATGATTTATTTGGACATAAATCTTTTTATTTTTTAGTATGCGCTTTAAAACTAGAAAGAAAACGTTTTATAGCTTTTTTTATATAGCATATCTTTATGTAACTGCTAGTTTTTAACTAAGGTTTAATTCAAAAGTAGCAAAAATTTCTTTCTTAATATATTTCAACATTTTTAGCGACGGTAAAAATGTGCTATAAGAAACTATACAGAACAGATGTTTGGTTGACTACAATCGAATTTTGTCGAAA
>NW_014570152.1:19537-25546 GCF_001313835.1 Polistes canadensis
TCATAACCTTTATCTTTAATCTGATCATCTCTATATACCTTCCGACCTCTCATTTTTGTACCCTTCGTTTCATTAATTCATTACTACATGTTCATAATCTGTTAAAAAATCTTGTTCTACTTAAATTCTACCAGAAATTAAGACAAATACAGTCCACTAGAGCATCTCATTTAAACCTCCTAATCTACTTATTTCCTATTCCTTAAATCCTCGAACAATAGCATTTCTTTGGATATCTAATAGTTTTGTACTACGATTTAATTAAGAAACTAGCGAAAATTTCTTTCTAAATATATTAAATCTTTTTTGAGAGGGTAAAAATGTGCTATTATGAACAAGACAGAATAGATGTCAGGTTTAATACAATCGAGTTTCGTTGAAAAAGAATAATATCCTTAATATTAAGTAACCAAGAAATAATGTAATAAAATGATTTTTTTCTTGTTTTGGACTGCGGTTGTTGAAATATAAATGTTATTTGCTGTATTTATTTAAAAATAAAACTTTCTATTTGTTAGTACACGCTTTAAAACTAGAAAGAAAAAGTTTAACAGCTCTTTTCGTATAGCATTTCTTTATGTATCTGCTAGTTTTGAACTACGGATTATTTCAAAAAAGAGCGAAAATTTTTTTTTGAATATATTTAAACATTTTAAGCGACGGTAAAAATGTACTACTAGAAACAAAAAAAAATAAATGTCAGCTTTACTACAATCGGGTTTCGTTGAAAAAGAATTGAATCCTTCACGTTAAGTAACCAACAAATGTTGTAATAGAATAATTTTTCCCCTTTTTTTGGATTGTAGTTGTTAAAATATAAATGTTATTCGCTGGATTTTATTAAACGTTACACTTTTTATTTGTTAGTATGCGCTTTAAAACTTGAAAGAAAACGTTTTACAGCTCTTTCTATATAGCATTCCTTTATGTATTTGCTAAATTTGAACTACGGTTAAACTTAGAAAGTAGCAAAAATTTCTTTTAAAATCTAATAAATCTTTTTCTTTAAGGTAAAAATGTGTTTTTGGAAACAAGACAGAATGGATTTCAGGTTTACTACAATCCAGTTTCGTTGAAAAAGAATTGAATTCTTCACGTAAGGTAACCAAAAAATGTTGTAATAAAAGGATTGTTTTCCTTTTTTTGGACTGCAGCTGTTTAAATATAAATGTTATTAGCTAGATTTTAGTGAACGTAACACTTTTTATTTGTTAGTATACGCGTTAAAGCTTGATAGAAAACGTCTTACATCTTTTGTTATGTAGCATTTCTTTATGTATCTGCTAAATTTAAACTACGGTTTATTTCAGACAGTAGCAAAAATTTCTTTTAAATATATTAAATCTTTTTCGTGAAGATAAAAATGTGCTATTGGAAACAAGACAGAATAGATGTCAGGTTTACTACAATCGAGTTTCGATGAAAAAGAATTGAGTTCTTTACATAAAGTAACCAAAAAACTATGTAATAAGACGATTTTTTCTCTTTTTTTGAACTGCAGTTGTTAAAATATAAATGTTATTTGCTAGATTCTAATAAACCTAACACTTTTTATATGTTAGTATACTCTTCGAAATTTAAATAAAAACGTCTTACAGCTATTGTTATATAGCATTTCATTATGTATCAGCTAGTTTTAAACTACGGTCTAATTAAAAAAGTAGCAGAAATTACTTTTTAAATATAATAAATCTTTGTTGAGAAGGTAAAAATGTGCTGTTAGAAACAAGACAGAATGGATTTAGGGTTTACTACAATCGAGTTTCGTTGAAAAAGAATTAAGCTCTTCACGTAAAGTAATGAAAAATTGTTGTAGTAGAATGATTTTTTCATTTTTTTTGGACTGCAGTTGTTGAAATATAAATGTTATTCGCTGGATTTTATTAAACGTAACACTTCTTATTTGTTAGTATGCGCTTTAATACTCAAAAAAAAACGTTTTACAGCTTTTTTTATATAGCATTTTGTATGTATCTGCTAAATTGAAACTACGGTTAATTTCAGAAAGTAGCAAAAATTTCTTTATATAAATATTTAATCTTTTTCGTAAAGGTAAAAATGTGCTATTGGAAACAAGACAGAATGGATGTCAGGTTTACTACAATCGAGTTTTGTTGAAATAGAATTGAATTCTTTATGTAAAGTAACCAAAAATTGTTGTAATAAAATGATTTTTTTCTTTTTTTTGGACTGCAGTTGTAGAAATATAAATGTTATTTACTGGATTTTATTGAACGTAACGCTTTTTTTTGTTAGTATACGCTTTAAAACTTGAATGAAAACGTTTTACAGCTTTTGTTATATAGCATTTTTTTTATGTAACTAATAGTTTTTACCTACGATTTAATTAGGAAACTTGCGAAAATTTCTTTCTAGATATATTTAAACACATTTAGCGACGGTAAGAATGTGCTACTAGAAACAAAATAAAATAAATATCAGGTTTACTATAATCGAGTTTTGTTGAAAAAGAATTGATTTCTTCACGTTAAGTAACCAAAAATTGTTGTAATAAAATGTTTTTTTTCTTTTTTTTAGACTGCAGTTGTTGAAATATAAATGTTTTTTGCTGGATCTTATTGAACGTAACACTTTTTATTTGTTATTATGCGCTTTAAAACTTGAAAGAAAACGTTTTACAGCTATTGTTATATAGCATTTTATTATGTATCTGCTAGTTTTAAACTACGGTCTAATATAATTAGTAGCAAAAATTTCTTTTTAAATATATTAAATCTTTTTTGTAAAGGCAAAAATGTGCTATTAGGAACAAGACAGATTTGATGTCAGGTTGACTACAATCGATTTTTAATGAAAAAAAATTGAGTTCTTCACGTAAAGTAACCAAAAAATGGAGTAATAAAATGATTCTTTTCCCTTTGTTGGACTGCTGTTGTTGAAATATAAATGTTATTTGCTGGATTTTAATAAGCGTACCACTTTTTATTTGTTAGTATGCGCTTTAAAACTTGAAAGAAAACGTTTTACAGCTTTTTTTATATAGCATTTCGTATATATCTGCTAAATTTAAAATACGGTTTATTTTAGAAAATAGCAACAATTTCTTTTTAAATATATCAAATCTTTTTCGTGAAGGTAAAAATGTGGTATTGGAAACAAGACAGAATGCATATCAGGTTTACGACAATCGAGTTTCGTTGAAATAGAATTGAACTCTTCATGTAAAGTAACCAAAATATGTTGTCATTATATGATTTTTTTCCTTTTTTTGTAGGGCAATTGTTAAAATATAAATGTTATTTGCTGGATTTTATGGAACGGGACACTTTTTATTTGTTAGTATACGCTTTAAAACTTGAAAGAAAACGTTTTTCAGCTATTGTTAGATAGCATTTCATTATGTATTTGCTAGTTTTGAACTACGGTCTAATCCAGAAAGTAGCAAAAATTTTTTTTAAGTATAATAAATCTTTTGTTTGAAGATAAAAATGTGCTAGTAGAAGCAACACAGAATGAATGTCAGGTTTATTACAATCGAGTTTCTTTGAAAAAGAATTGAGCTCTTGACGTAAAGTAACCAAAAAATGTTGTTTTCAAATGATATTTTTCCTTTTTTCCGGACTGCAGTTATAGAAATATAAATGGTATTTGCTGGATTTTATTGAACGTAACACTTTTTATTTGTTAGTATAAACTTTAAAACTTGAAAGAAAACGTCTTACAGCTTTTTTATATAGCATTTCTTTATGTATCTTCTAGTTTTACACTACGGTTTTATTAGGAAAGTAAAAAAAATTTCTTTCTAAATATATTTCACCATTTTTAGCGACGGTAAAAATGTGCTATAAGAAACAAGACAGAATGGATTTCAGGTTTACTACAATCGAGTTACGTTAAAAAAGAATTGAGTTCTTTACGTAAAGTAACCAAAAAATGATATAATAGAATGAGTTTTTCCCTTTTTTTGGACTGCAGTTGTTGAAATATAAATGTTATTCGCTGGAATTTATTAAACGTAACACTGTTTATTGTTAGTATGCGCTTTAAAACTTGAAAGAAAACGTTTTACAGCTTTTGTTATATAGCATTTCTTTACGTACCTAATAGTTTTGAACTAAGGTTTACTTCAGAAAGTGCAAAAATTTCTTTTTAGTTTTATAAATCTTTTTTGTGAAGTTAAAAATTTTTTATTAGAAACAAGACAGAATGGATGTCCGGTTTACTACAATAGAGTTTCGTTGAAAAAAAATTGAATTCTTCACGTAAAGTAACCGAAAAATTTTGTAATAATATGATTGTTTCCCTTTTCTTGGACTACAGTTTTTGAAATATAAATGGTTTTTGCTGGATCTTATTAAACGTAACACTTTTTATTTGTACGTATGCGCTTTAAAACTGAAAAGAAAACGTGTTACAGCTTTTTTTTATAGCATTTCTTTATGTTTCTGCTAAATTTGAACTACGGTTTATTTCAGAAAGTAGCAAAAATTTCTTTTTTATTATATTAAATCTTCTTCGTAAAGGTAAAAATGTGCTATTGGAAACAAAACAGAATGTATGTCAGGTTTACTGCAATCGAGTTTCGTTGAAATAGAATCTAATTCTTGAAGTAAAGTAACCAAAAAATGTTGCAATAAAATGACTTTTTTCCTTTTTTTAGACTGCAGTTGTTGAAATATAAATGTTATATGCTGGATTTTATTGAACTTAACACTTTTTATTTGTTAGTATACACTTTACAACTTGAAAGAAAACGTTTTACAGCTTTTGTTATATAGCATTTCTTTAAGTATCTTATAGTTTTGAACTTGGTTTCATTCAGAAAGTGGCAATAGTTTCTTTTTAAATATAATAAATCTTATTTGTGAAGGTAAAAATGTGCTATTAGGAACAACACAGAATGGATGTCAGATTTATTACAATCGATTTTTGATGAAAAAGAATTAAGTTCTTAGCGTAAAGTAACCAAAAAATGTAGTAATAAAATGACTTTTTTCCTTTTTTTGGACAGCAGTTGTTCAAATATAAATGTTATTTGCAGGACTTTATTAAACGTAAAACTTTTTATATGATAGAATACGCTTTAAAACTTGAAAGAAAAAATTTTACAGCTATTGTTACATTACATTTCATTAAGAATTTGCGAGTTTTAAACTACGGTCTAATCCAGGAAGTAGCTAAAATTTCTTTTTAAATATAATAAATATTATTTGTGAAGGTAAAAATGTGCTATTAGAAAAAACACAGAATGGATGTCAGGTTTATTACAATCGATTTATGATGAAAAAGAATTGAGTTCTTCCCGTAAAGTAACCAAAAAATGTTGTAACAAAATGACTTTTTTCCTTTTTCTGGACTACAGTTGCTAAAATATAAACGGTATTTGCTGGATTTTTTTGACGTAACACTTTTTATTTGTTAGTATAAGCTTTAAAACTTGAAAGAAAAGGTTTTACAGCATTGTTATATAACAATTCTTTATGTATTTAATAGTTTTGAACTACAGTTTAATACAGAAAGTAGCAAAAATTTCTTTCTAAATATATCTCAACATTTTTAGCGACGGTAAAAATGTGCTACTAGAAACAAAGAAAAATAAATGTTAGGTTTACTACATCGTGTTTCGTTGAAAAAAAATTGAATCTTTTACGTTAAGTAACAAAAGAATGTTTTAATAGAATGATTTTTTCCCTTTTTTTTGGCTGCAGTTGTTGAAATATAAATGTTATTTGCTGGATTTTATTAAAAGTAACACTTTTTATGTATAATTATGCGCTTTAAAACTTGAAAGAAAACGTTTTACAGCTTTTCTCATATAGCATTTCTTTATGTATCTACTAGTTTTGAACTACGGTTTAATTCAGAAAGAAGCCAAAATCGTTTTTAAATATATTTTAAAATTTTTTGCGACGGTAAAAATGTTCTACTTGAAACAAAACAAAATAAATGTCAGGTTTACTACAATCGAATTTTGTAGAAAAAGTATTGAATTATTTACGTAAAGTAAATAAAAAATGTTGTAATAAAATGATTTTTTTCCTTTTTTTG
>NW_014570152.1:27670-30874 GCF_001313835.1 Polistes canadensis
GCTTTAGAACTTGAAAAAAATCGTTTTACAGCTTTTGTTATATAGAATTTTCTTATGTACCTAATAGTTTTAAACTATGGTATATTCCAAAAAGTAGCAAAAATTTCTTTTGAGATATATTAAATTTTTTTGTGAAGGTAAAAATTTGCTATTAGAAACAAGATAGAATGGATGTCAGGTTTACTACTAACGAGTTTCGTTGAAATAGAATTGAATTCTTCACGTTAAGTAACCAAAAAATGTGGTAGTAAAATGATATTATTCTTTTTTTTGGACTGCAGTTGTTTAAATATAAATGATATTTGATGGATTTTATGGAACGTAACACTTTTTATTTGTAAGCATACGCTTTTAAACTTGATAGATAACGTTTTACTGCTATTGTTATATAGCATTTCATTATGTATCTGCTAGTTTTAAACTACGGTCTAATTCAGAAAGTAGCTAAAATTTCTTTTTAAATATATTAAATCTTTTTTGAGAAGTTAAAAATTTGCTATTAGCAAAATACAGAATGGATGTCAGATTTACTACAATCAAATTTCGTTAAAGAAGAATTGAGTTCTTCACGTAAAGTAACCAAAAAATTTTCTAATAGAACATTTTTTTACCTTTTTTTGGACTGCAGTTGTTGATTTATAAATGTTATTTGCTAAATTTTATTGAACTAAACACTTTTTATTTGTTAGTATACGCTTTAAAACTTGAAAGAAAACGTATTACAATTTTTGTTATATAGCATTTCTTTTGGTATCTAATAGTTTTCAACTACGGTTTAATTCAGAAAGTAGCAAAAATTTCCTATTGAAATATGTTAAATTTATGACGAAAAATATCTTTTAATATGGGTTGTGAAAGTTTAATAAATCTATCTAATACAAGTTCTTCCGTGCCACGTGCCATTACTTTTACTATTAACTTTTTAATTCTTCTAGACGAGAGCCTTATACAGCTAATCGCTGTCCCTGGTATACTTTTCTTACTTGAAATAAAGTGGGGAGACTTACATGTGTGCGTCTCTCTCACGAACAGTAGTATACCAACACATGCTTTTGCGCTACAGCACATACATTTGATCTTACAATATACAATGTACACATCTCAACACGCTTCCTTACATTTATATTGCCATAGATTTTACAATTCTCAATTACTTAGTCTTATTGTAATTGTAGTTCTTTTCTTAATTTTTCCAATTTAATTCGTTTTAATGCTTTAGTGAAAATATCAGCAGGATTTTTATCCGTATCAATTTTAATTACATCAATTATACCTTCTAAATAATTTTCATTTACGAAATGATAGTGTGTTTCAATTTATTTTAAATTTTTTGTTAGATTTCCATATTTACTAATATTTATCGCACCTGCATTATCCTCATAATTTTTACATAGATTCCTCATATCTATTTCAAATATCTTTTGCAAATCTTTACTTAATTTTAATTCACTCACACATGCTGATAACGCAACATACTCAGCTTCGGTAGTCGACTTTGTTACAATGTTCTGCTTTTTTGATTTCCAATAAATAGTGTTTCCATACATTTTGATTACATATCCCGATGTTGATTTTCTGTCAACTATGTCTCCTGCCCAATTTACATCAACACAACATTCTAAAGTATTAGCATTAAGATTTTTCTTATAAATCAATTTTAATTTTTTCGTATAGTATAAATACTGTAATATTCTTAGTGCATACTTATTATGACTCTGGTCGTAACAATTTTGAAATCTACTTAAGTAATTTACTGAATACCATATATCTGGTCTAGTACTTGAGAGTATTTATAGCAGTGCACCAATTAATTTTCTATATTTTATATCATTTGATGCTGATAAAGCAGGCTCAAATTTTAAGTTTTGTTCCATTGGAGTAGCATACAGTTTCGCATTTTCTAGGTTATATTTTCTCGCTAAAGACTCAATATAGTCCTTTTGATCTAAAGTCATGTAATTTTTACTACAATCATAATTAATATTCATACCTTAGTACGTTTTAACTCGTCCCATATATTTCATCCGAAATTTTTCAGTTAATTTTCTTTTGATGTATTCAATTAACTTTCTATCCTTACTTGCTAATAATAAATCATCAACAAAAATAATTAAATAAACCTTCTCACTTTTGACTTTCATAAAATATAAACAATAATCAATTTTATTTTTTTTGAAACCTAATTCGCTTAAATAATTATCTAAACATTCATACCATGCGCGTGGACTTTCGCGTAGTCCGTACAAAGCCTTGTCTAATTTACATACTCTTTCTGAATCATCATTATAACCTTGAGGTTGTTCCACATAGACGTCTGATTTTACTTTTCCATTAAGGAACGCTGATTCTACGTCCATTTGATCAATTTGAAAATTATTTTGTACACAAAAATTTAGTAAAATTTTTAATGTTTGTGWCCTCGCAACTGGTGAATAAATATCATCAATTATCTCCTTTTGCTGAAATCCTGTTACTACAATTCTCGCCTTATATTTATTGTCTCCTTTCTTTGTATAGACCCACTTTAAATCAAGTGCTTTTTTGTCTTTCGGTTTTTYGACTATCTTCCATGTTGCATTTTTATTTAAACAATCAATTTCTTTGACCATAGCTTCTTGCTATTTCTCGCTCTTGTTATTATTTATTGCTTCATGATAGTTCTCGGGACTATCAGCACTTACAAAGTTTACATAGATACCATTAGTTATCGGATCTCCATATCTTTCTACTGGACTTTTCTTTCTTTCCGACCTCCTTATTATGTTCAAATTTTCATTGTTAGCACTCGGTTCTAAGATTTCATTTCCGTTTCTTTCATTTTCAAGTTCCTTTTCTAGTTCAGTTTCACGTTCATTTTCAGGTTCAGTTTTACATTTCCTACTCACTTCGAGAGATGCAGTAGAAGAAAGTTTTTGAGTAATCCATACCATTTAACCCTACTAATTTTACATTTTGATCAATTATTTCTACATGCTTAGCTACAAATACTCTATTGTTTACTAAAACTCTATAACCTACGACATCATAACCAACTATTACTCTAATAACTGCTTTCCTATCCCAGTTACTTTTTCTTTAAATTTCTGGAACTCGAACAAAAACTCTACTACCGTATAATGTGAGGTTTTTAATATTTGGCTTTTCTCCCATCATAATTTCATACGGAGTCTTCTTTTCTATGGTAATAACTAAAGTTCTATTTTT
>NW_014570152.1:32014-34551 GCF_001313835.1 Polistes canadensis
TCTGCCTCTGTTTTGAAAGTTGCCGTTTCGTTGTTGTTCATGTTTTTGCCATCGTATATTTCCCTGCGTTTGCTGTCCTCCTCGTGTACCTTTCCACGAATTTCTATCACTGTACTGATACGTACACTGATATTGGAAATGACCTTGCTTTCCGCATCTATAGCACGTTCTATCTTTTCTTTTTCCTGCTTTGAATACGTTTGAATCTTCGTAACTGCTTCTAGGATTTGATTCTCACTTTGTCTTTTTCTTAATTCTAATTCTAATTTTGATTTAACAAATTCCACTGTTTTTTCTTTTTCTGGTAACGCATSTACAATATCAACTATATGCGACCAGCTTCCCGGTAGTGTTAACAAAAAATAATTCAACTTGTCTTCGTTTGTTACCTTTTCTCCAGCATTTTTAAGTTCGTTTACTAGTTTTTCAAAATTGTTATAAAAATTTGTTGGATTCTCATTTTCATCCATTTTCAAATCAAGTAGTTTTCTCTTACATAATAATTTCACTGCACTACTTTTTACTGAGAAGTTTCCATCTAATTTTTCAATCATCTCTTTGGCACTTCTTTCAGAAATAATTAATTCTAGTTRTGTATTTGTTACACTGTTCACAATATAATTCTTTGCTTTTATTTCTTTTTTCTTCCATACGGCTTTTGTGATTGTTGGTGGCCTTTCATTAAGTTCAATAACTTTATTGCATTCTTTCAGTTCCAAGAAAATTTTTATTTATACTTCCATTTTTCGTAATGAGTCCCATCAAATACTTGTAATAGAAATCCTTTGTTTTCGGATTCTCTTTCGTCTGCCATGTTGATTCGATTCTCTTTGCGTTTATATTCCTCAACGTTTTCACAATATTATTCAGAATAACTAACTTCTTGAAGATACTTACCTTTACTACCTTATATAACCACGGACCTCTGCTACCATGTTAAATTATAGACGAAAAATATCGTTTAGTATGAGTGGTGAAAGTTTAATAAATCAATCTAATACAAGTTCATCCGTGCCACGTGCTATTACTTTTACTTTTAACTATTCAATTCTTCTAACCGAGAGCACTATACAGCTAATCGCTATCCCTTATATACAACTCTTACATGAAATAAAGTGGGGAGACTTACATGTGTGCGTCTCTCTCACGAACAATAGTATACCAACACATTCTCTTGCGCTACAGCACATACATTTGATCTTACAATATACAATGTACACATCTCAACAAAATATAYTAAATCTTTTTTGTGAAGGTAAATATGTGCTATTAAAAACAAGACAATATTTATGTCAGGTTTACTACAATCGAGTTTCGGTGAAAAAGAATTGAATCCTTAACGTTAAGTTACCAAAAAATGGTGTAATAAAAAGATTTATTTTCTTTTTGTGGACTGCAGTTTTTGAAATATAAATGTTATTTGCTGGATTTATTTGAAAATAAAACTTTCTATTTGTTAGTATACGCTTTAAAACTTGAAAGAAAACGTTTTACAGCTTTCTTCATATAGCATTACTTTATGTATCTGCTAGTATTGAACTACTGTTTAATTCAAAAAGTAGCAAAAATATCTTTATAAATATATAATTATATTTTTAGCGACGGTAAAAATGTGCTACTAAAAACAAAACAAAATGAATGTCAGGATTATACAATCGAGTTTCGTTGAAAAAGAATTGTATCCTTCACGTTAATTAACCAATAAATGTTGTAATAGAACGATTTTTTTCCTTCTTTTAGTCTGCAGTTGTGGAAATATAAATGGTATTTGCAGGATTTTATTGAACGTAACACTTTTTATTTGTTAGTGCACGCTTTAAAACTTGAAAAAAAACGTTTTACAGCATTTGTTATATAGCATTTCTTTATGTATCTTATAGTTTTGAACTACGGTTTAATTCACAAAGTAGCAAAAATTTCTTTTTAAATATAATAAATCTTTTTTGTGATTGTAAAAATGTGCTTTAAGAAACAAGACAAAATAGATGTCTCCATTACTACAATGGAGTTTCGTTAAAAAATAATTAAATTCTTTACGTAAAGTAACCAAAAAATGTTGTAATCAAATGATTTTTTTTCTATTTATGGACTGAAGTTGTTGACATATAAATGTTATTTGCTAGACTTTATAGAACGTAACACTTTTTAATTGTTAGTATGCGCTTTAAAACTTGAAAGAAAACGTTTTACAGCTTTTCTTATATAGCATTTCTTTATGTATCTGTTAGTTTTGAACTACGGTTTAATTCAAAAAGTATCAAAAATATCTATTTAAATATATTCAATCTTTTTTGAGAAGGTAAATATGTGCTATTAGGAACAAGACAGAATGGATGTAAAGTTTACTACAATCGATTTTCGTCCAAAAAGATATGAATCCTTAACGTTAAGTTACCAAAAAATGGTGTAATAAAATCATTTTTTACCTTGTTTTGGACTGCAGTTGTTGAAATATAAATGTTATTTGCTGGATTTTTTTGAACGTAAACCCTTTTTATTTGTTAGTATACGCTTGAAAACTTGAAAGAAAATGTTTT
>NW_014570153.1:0-4606 GCF_001313835.1 Polistes canadensis
AAAAAATTTTGTTTGTTTGTTTGTTTGTTAAATATTTGATTTTTTTTTAAGTTTTTCGTTAATTATGTGTAAATATAGAGCTTTACGTTGATCCATTGTTTAAATATTACTCATAAATTCATTCATTTTCTAAATTAAAGTCGTCTTTTTGACCGAATATTTCAACAGCGCCACTTACTCTGTGTTTGACGACTATATCCGTCATCTGCTTGATTATCGCGACACACACTAGGGCGCACTTTGCAAAATGATCGACACAGTTAACTGGTTAATCATCCCAATGTGTCCCAAAAAATTAACACGAACAATATACTTCTTTTTTCTTCGTAAATGTGATTAGAAAAAATTCTTTGGAAAACATTTGATTCCAAAAAAAAAAATAAAAAACGTTTTTAAATCTCTTTTTATATATACAATATAAACAAACAGAATAAAAAACAGTGTATCCTAAAGGAATAAAGTAAAGTGACCTTTATCGTGTCCCGTGTAACTTTTCTTATTCCAACTAAACTTTTTTACCCCCTCCCCACCCTTCCACGCCCCACCTCACGATAAAAAGAAGTTTGATATACAACAAATAATAGTTTCTACTCTTCCCGTCGTCAATGAAAGTCGAGTCTACGGTGTTCTTAGTTCGATAGGTCAAACGTTCACAAGTGCATAGTTGCAAACTGCAAACTTACTTGCCTGCCCCTCCCCCCACCCCTCAATCCCCCAACCTTAATACAAACAAATGCACAACCAATCTGCTGATACTTGCAACACACAAGTATAATATTAATAACACTAATAATAATAATAATAACAAGAACAACACAAAATGTATGGCTAAGTATAAGAATGTTTTACACCACCATAGAACCGAGTATTATATTATCGTTAAAGTATTGTTCAAACACATATCCAAAATCATTTCATTGATCGAGTACACGTATTGTTTAACAAAGGTGTAGATTTCATTAGAAAAATTCTGATTTAATTATTAATCGAGATCAATTGAGCTTATCAACACCATTCGATCAATTCTCACGATTTGGTAGTCCTCCCCATAAAATCGAAAAACGAAATTGTATCCATTGGTAACTCTATTTCTCTATTCCCCTATGTGCATTTGCATATATTGGGTTAACAAGAAAGTAATTTCGGATTTTGATTATAGATGTYTCACTCCCATTTTTATAATACTCGTTAATCTTATGATTTTCTTTTTATTATATATGTTATCTGTAATCCTTACTTAACGTTATGAAATCATTGCGCAGATATTATCTTAATGTTCTTTCTTTATTTGAATATTAATATGGAGTGCAAAAATGAACTTTTTCGTCGTATCTTGCTTTATTATTTCCGTAAAGGAAAGAACGCTAGGCAAGCCGCAAAAAAGATACGTGATGTGTATGGTGATGAAGCCCTTAAAGAATGGCAATGCCAAAATTGGTTTGAAAAATTCCGTTCTGGAGATTTTTCTCTTAAAGATAAGCAACGTTCAGGTCGACCAGTTAAGCTGAATGAGGAKGAAATCAAAACAATCATCGAAGCAGATCGTCACGTAACTACATGGGAGGATGCAGAGAAGGTAAATGTTTCACATACAACCATTGAGAATCATTTGAAACGTGTTGGGCTCGTTAAGAAGCTGGATATTTGGGTTGCGCACGATTTGAAAGAAATTCATCTGACACAGTGTATCAACGTTTGCGATTTATGGCTTAAACGCAATGAATTCGATCCGTTTTTAAAACGAATCGTCACTGGAGACGAAAAGTGGATTGTATACAACAATGTCAATCGAAAACGATAGTGGTGCACGCCTAATGAGTCATCGCAAACCACTTCAAAGGCAWATATCACACGAAAGAAGATTCTGCTCTCAATTTGGTGGGATTGGAAAGGTCCGGTGTATTTTAAGCTGCTTTCAAGGAACCAAACCATTCATTCGGAGGTCTACTGTCGGCAACTGGACAAATTAAATGCAGCAKTCAAGGAAAAGCGACCAGRATTGGTCAATCGTAAAGGTGTCATTTTCYACCAGGACAATGCTAGGCCGCACACATCTTTGGCCACTCGGAAAAAATTGATGGATATTGATTGGGAATTAATGTTACACCCACCATATAGCCCTGATCTTGCACCATCGGATTACCACTTATTTCGATCYCTGGACAACTCCCTCCGTGGTAAAACTTTTAATGATGATGACGCTGTAAAATCGCACTTACTTCAGTTTTCGGCCAAAAAAGATCAGACTTTCTACGAGCGTGGAATTTTCAAGTTGTCAGAGAGATGGCAAAAGGTCATCGAACAAATTGGAAGTCATACATCATAGATTATAGTTCATTACAAGTAAAAAAAAAAGACACTTTTATTTTATGGAAAAAATCTGCAAGTACTTTCTTGCCAACGCAATAAATGCAATTCAAACCTAGATACTTCACTTTACCTATCTATCTCTCTCTTTTTCTAGCAACTATTTCATCCAATGACCAAATATTGACGTTGCACCTCCCCCTACTGCTGCAGCTTCCTATTCTCTGAGAATTAGAGAACCCATAGAGGGGAAAGGGTGAAGTACCTATTCCCCATTACAAACTTCAGTCAATTGGGTTAATTAAATCGTAGACAAAGACTAAAGTGCGTTTAGATTCGAGAATACATACACACACACACACACACATATGTACACGCGATGATAGAATGAATGAGTGAGTGAGAAAGAGAATATCGTGCCATCGATAACCAATAATGTTCCATGAAATCGAATTGTCTTAAGTTACGTCTTAAACCTCCCCCCCCCGTACTCTCACCCCTTGAAACTCAAAGGGGAGGGGGTGGAAGGCGTTCGATATTTCTCATTCGTTAAAGTTTACTAAGTTAGTTCAACTTGTTAACGTTGAACATTTCAAAAGTAAAGAATCCGAAAGATCTTACTATCTCTCTCTCTCTTTAATTAATGATCTATAATTAATCGATGCGCAATTAATTTCCATCTATTACAGGTACTATCTGTAAATTGCAAATCATTTTCTTTTTACTTTACTCGTTTTCCTTTTTTTTTTTTTCTTTTTTTCTTTTCTTCCCCTTTTTAAAAACCTGATTTCTAACGAAAGCATCGTAATCAAGATTAGAGTACTACAGGACTAGATGGTACTCAAAAAGGGCAAAAGAAAAAAAAGTTTAGAACAAAAAGCTAGCAAGCTACTACCCCTCCTTTTTGCTTCCCCCACCCCTAATTTCTCCTCCCAACCCTATCCCACCCCCCTATCTCATCCCAATAACCTCTCACTCTCTTACTTTAACGTTCAGTTCACAAAGTTTCTAGAGGATTGATTTAATTATAACCCCCACGGTCTTCTTCTCTTACTGATATTCAAACTGATTTCTACTGACGAGAACTTTCCTTCGATTTTCCCTTACCCTTCTTTTCCCTTTCTCATTTTCTTTTCCATCTTTCCTGATATTTGATTGGCCGTGTTCGGTGAGTAAAAGACAGACGCAGTGACAGAGAAAGAAAGATGGATAAGGGTGTGGAAGGGAAGGGTGATAGGGTGTTAAAAACGAAACGAAATGAAGTGAATTGGTAAACGGAGACTGGGGAAAAAAATTGAATTTCAAGAAGGTACTGCAAGGAGGTGGCAGAAAGGTTCTTCTGACTGGAATGCAAAGGGAGGGGAAGGGTGTGTCGCGTAAATCAACTCAAATTTTAACATTTTCTGAATTTTTCTTTACGTAAGAACCCTTCCACAAAGTATTAAAACACTATCACGAAATTTATTGCAAACATACAATGAGAATGAATTAAATAATATTTAAATATGAATAAATAAATCAATAAAAAAGTTTTCTTGAGGTTTTTGAATAATAACGATCAAATTAACGAAGTTTAGATGTGTTGTGTTTTGAATATTAACATAAAGAGAAATGTATGTCGAATTAAATAAAAAAAGACGCTGAACTTTAAAGATTAAGTTGCTGAAGAAGTGTCCCAATAAAGGGACGAAACGTTCAACTTAGTTAAATTAAGTTCTACTTCTTTTCATGTCCAAGTTCCCTACGAGCCTTTATCATCAATAAATAAATAAATTTCTATGTTATATTTAATGTGTGTGATTTTATTGGATATAAATAATTTTTAAATGATCATACACACACACGTATGAATAAAATATAATATAATCCTATTGTTTTCTAGTGTTAGTAGTTTTTTGTTCTCTTAAAGGGTTACATGGGTTTAGGACTTTAAAAAAAAATTTTTTTTTTATCTTTTTGAATTCTACAACTCATCTAGAATATTGTATTTAATTTTGAAGTCGATAGGAGTAGTAGTTTTAAAGATAGAACCTTGGGAAGTTGCACTTCACCACTCAAATTTTTAAATGCGTTTTTCTCAAAACCCTTTTTCTAAAATCGGTTGTCAACATTTCTCGAAAATTATTTAACCGATTTTCATGAAATTTGCTACACGTCTTCGTGATACTATTGACAAGGACTTGGACGAAGGATTTTTGTTTTTTTCATAAAATCGAATTTTAAGAAACCAAAATGTGATGCAAATTGTAACGAAATTTGAATGTTCTTGCTAAAAACGTTGCCAAAAATCCAAATTTCA
>NW_014570153.1:5772-7097 GCF_001313835.1 Polistes canadensis
CATTCAAGTATTACTTACAAAAATAATATATAATAATATTTTAAATTAATACTACAATACTTTTGCAAGATCATCATCATCATATAAAAATAAACAGATTAATATTTATCTAATAATAAAATAATTTATCTTCGATATGAAATTGATATATATCATTAATTCTATAATAGAACAAAACAGAAAAACAATGTGGAAAATAAATATAAATTATTTAAATTAATTACAAAGAATGTGTGTGTGTGATATAAAACATGATAACAAATTATTCTCCTGTCACTCGTTGTATATTTTATTTAATAGAAAATTTAGCGATAAAACATCCCTTATCACAATGGGGAAGGAAGAGAAGAAGGATGGGGGAATAAACCATAATCAGATTGTTGGAAATGGACGCATAGTTAAAAGAGAAGAAGAGGAGGATGGTGGAAAGTGCGATAATAAATTTGGAACCTGGTGGTGAGGTGAGGTGTTGAAGGTGCATATCGACGTTCAAGGTAATTACTCGGACAAATGTGTTTCGTTCTAAACGATTATCATCACCGATTTGAAAATCTACAAGGCTATTCATTATAATGTAACAATCTACTAACACGTAATATAATAAAGTACCGATAGGAAACCCTTTGAAATTTAATATTCATCGATGGAATATATGAGCCGTTTATTTTGAAAGTGGCCTAACTCCATTTTGTCAATTATTTCCGATTACGCATGGTTACATCTACAACTTCAAATTATCTATCAATAAAGC
Organism: Polistes canadensis; assembly: GCF_001313835.1. Classification (NCBI taxonomy): domain Eukaryota; kingdom Metazoa; phylum Arthropoda; class Insecta; order Hymenoptera; family Vespidae; genus Polistes; species Polistes canadensis. The sequence continues at coordinate 6,524 of NW_014570153.1, forward strand.
ATTGAAGATTATTTATATTCCGAGTAAATACGATAATTCTGGACACATAAGTTTTCAGAGTTAGTTTTATAACTGAGCCGTTTATTTTGAAACTGGCCTAAGTCCATTTACACTTAAATTACTGCTACTTCAGTAGCATATTATAAACGCAATATAACAAAAGCGCTAATAATAATTTATTGTTTGTCACCCGAGATTATTACAATATTATCGAAAAGTGTCGGAAAGGTAATAACTTTATTGTACATGAAATGAAACAAGAAGATTTTGAATCAACAAAATTATTAGTAGACGCAATTTTTAAAAGGGTACAGAATTTTAACGGAGAACCAGTAAACTGGTTTAAAATATGTCGGATGCGTTTTGTCAAAAATGAACCGTATCAAATTTTCTATAAGACATCAATGAATGAGAACGACAATTTTCAAGTCCTGAATTTATTACCACGTCGACGTACACCAAGAAAGTTCGAAAATATTGTATTGACATCACTGTATAAAAATATCAGACAAATTACAACCGCAAAATTCAAGGACATAATTGACTTATTACGATATATATCACCGGAACATCA
>NW_014570153.1:8752-13175 GCF_001313835.1 Polistes canadensis
GTATGTTTTACACACATATACAATATAATATATGTCTATTAATTAATTATTAATAATTTGTGGATACAATAAAACTTTTACAACTCAATAATGTCGTATAAATATATTAACATTTATACAAATAATTATTGTATTAAACTTAATCATTTTCGTTTAATCCCATTACAAAATCAAAGTGTTATTAACAATCCTGTATGTTTTACACACATATACAATATACAATATGTCTATTAATTAATTATTAATAATTTGTGGATACAATAAAACTTTTACAACTCAATAATGTCATATAAATATATTAACATTTATATTAATAATTATTGTATTAAACTTAATCATTTTCGTTTAATCCTATTACAAAATCAAAGTGTTATTAACAATCCTGTATGTTTTACACACATATACAATATACAATATATACATACATATTTTTGATTATAGGATATAACATGTTGACGTTAATCTGCATGAAAATTGTCTACCCACCAACCAACCAACCGTCGATCGTGAAATTCTACATTGCAAATGGTCACGTTAATTAAAATCTCAATGCGATTTCATAATCCATGAACTCAAGATAATCCTTAGATTTAATCCAAGCGAATCGAACTTAGTTTCTAGAATGCAAGGAAGAGTACTTCTTAATCTATCTATCTCCTTCTATCCTTTAACACTTATAAACACACCTAAAACAAATCCTAAGCATACACACACACCCCCATAGTAAACCAAATTTACAGTCTACCTCAACTAAACGTTATTTTAATTCGTCAATTCTTTCGAAAAGTATATTCTATTGATGCATAAAACTGACTGACAAAGAAAATATCAAATAAAATAGAACAAAAAAAAAACAAGAAACGAATGAACGAACGAACAAGAATAGAAAAATCAAAATAAAAAAGAAAATAAAAAATAGGGGACGAACGTTTTCGAAGAGTCGACTAGTTTTGACATAGCTGATAGCAATATCTAGGGTGTTTTCCTAGATAGAAAATTTTTGAAAGCAACTGGGGGGGAACATCCTCTGCGTGATACGCCAATAGAAAACAATAGACTCCTCTAGGCATCTATCTAGTCTGCTCGTGTGCACCAGCCCCTTTTCACTCCCCAATTCACCCCCCTGCATCCCCCATCCATCCCACCAATGTCTGCTTTGTGCACGAAACAATGCTCCTTCTACTGAAAGAAACCATTTCTCTCTCCTTCTCTTTTACCCACCTATCTTCCCATCTTCCCCCTCACCCACCCACCCACCTACCCACCTCCCACCACCTTTCTTCTTCTCTTTCTACCTTTTACCACGAAACTCAATCCTTCGGTTAGCCTTTGGCCACAGACTTTACGTGTTCTATCAAAAGTTACTGGCCCCCTTTTTTTTTTGTTTCTTCTTCTAACTATTTTCCACCACGTTTGAAAATTACTATAATAACAAACGTGTGTGGTAAGAATAAAAAGATATAAAATAATACAAAAAAATGGATACAATCGAAAATGTTAATTATTAAATTATTAACTTTTATGTATTTCTTATCTATATAATTATATTTCGCTATTAATTTTTAATATATAATAAATTCGATCCACTACTTAACGTAAAAAAAAAAATAGAAAAAAATGAATAAAAAAGGGGAAAAAAAAATCACGAATTACCTAATGAATACTCGAAATGAAGAACATTACTATAACAAACGTGTGTGGTAAGAATAAAAAGATATAAAATAATAAAAAATATAGATACAATCGAAAATGTTAATTATTAAATTATTAACTTTTATATATTTCGTATCTCTCGAATTTTTTTATCTATATAATTATATTTCGTTATTAATAAATCGTTTCTAGAAATAGCAATTAAAAAAAAAAACAAAACTATTCTAATAAAACGAGTAAAAAGGAATATAAGATAATTATATTTCAATATGTGTGTGTTCTTTTTAAATGCGCGCATTTTTAATATATAATACATTCGATTCACTTAACGTTAAAAAAAAAAAATAATAGAAAAAAAATGAATAAAAAATAGAAAAAAAAAATCACGAATTACCTAATGAATACTCGAAATGGAGGAGGCAAAAAAAAAGAAAAGAAAAACGGATCCCAGTGATTTTATAAAAGGGCTCTAAAAGCTAAAAAGCTTCCGTATGTCTCTATGGCCGATGCCGGCAACGAATATAAATGAATTAGTAAAGAGGAGGGAGGGAAGGAGAGGGGGAGGGAAGGAAGGAAGGAAGGAAGGAAAGAAGGGTGGACTGAAAACATGGAAGTATTGGTTGAAAAAATAAAACGAAATCAAACCGTTTCGTTTTTTCTACTTCTACCTGTACGACTCACCACCCTCCCCCTTTACCTCCCCGCCACCCCACCCCATTCACATATACGTAATACGTAAATGTACTTGAACTTTAACTTTAACTTTAAAAAAAAAAGAAAAGAAAACAGGGTACCCTTTTGACGAATTTAAAAACTAAAAAAATCGAATATTATGAAGAATAAATGAATAATTAAAAAAAAAATGGAATCAAACACGGAAACACACAAAAAAAAAAATACAGAACTACCTTTAAACGACGATTAATCTTTCGTTAGTATCCGATTATATGTAAAAAAGAAATAGAAAAAAAGCTCGATAAAAAGTACTCAGTTTGCTATCATCAAAAGCTCGATAAAAAGTATTTTCTTTTAAATAAAAATTCAGATCAATTTATTAGCTTCGTGGAATATTTGATGATCGTATTAATCGATAAAAAAAAAAAAAAAAAGTATTTTAGTATACAGCGATACAAATGTGTATACGTAATCTGTGTATATGTATTGTATATTTGCACGAACTGAGTTAAAAGCTCGTTCTCGTTCTTCGTTCGTTGCAGATTTAGTCCGAGTTCGTCCCCCGTAGCATTAATAATTAGCCTAATGACAAAACCCCCGACCCTCCCCCGTGTTAACAGGCCAACCTAACGGATGTGGCGCTTACACGACAAACAACGAACAAATTCGCCCCTTGGTTTCTGTTCTGTTCTGTTCGGTTCAATTCGGTCGCGTTATTTCCAACAAATTACAGTCTGTGTGTGTGTGTATGTATGTATGTGTGTATGTATGCTGTTTGATCGCATCTTTGGCTACATTTACGAAGGTGAAAATCACCTACCTGTCATCTCTCTCTTCTCTTTATACGAATTTACATTGATTACGTTATTCGTGGTTTTTATTATGACACGTTAAAATTTCTGCACTACGATTATTATTCAACGTATAATTCCAATATCAAGGAAAACAACATAATTTATTTTAAAATCTATTTTAAAAATTATTTTTAAATGTAAGAGTGTGTGAAATATATTTGTGTTCGTCAACGCACAATTCCAATATCAAGGAAAACAAAATAATTTATTTTTAAATATAAGAATGTGTGAAATATATTTGTGTTCATCAACGCACAATTCCAATATCAAGAAAAAAACAACATAATTTATTTTTAAAAATCTATTTTAAAAATTATTTTTAAATATAAGAGTGTGTGAAATATATTTATGTTCGTCAACGCACAATTCCAATATCAAGGAAAACAAAATAATTTATTTTTAAATATAAGAATGTGTGAAATATATTTGTGTTCGTCAACGCACAATTCCAATATCAAGGAAAACAACATAAACAAATTTTTAAAAATCTATTTGAAAAATTATTTTTAAAAATAAGAATGTGTGAAATATATTTGTGTTCGTCAACGCACAATTCCAATATCAAGGAGAACAACATAATCAATTTTTAAAAATCTATTTTAAAAATTATTTTAAAAAATAAAAATGTGTGAAATATATTTGTGTTCGTCAACGCACAATTCCAACATAAAGGAAAACAACATAATCAATTTTTAATATCAATCGAAAATGTGTTAAATATATTTGTGTTAATTGTGATTAAATATATTATAAAATAATGATTTTTTGTTAATAAAAAATTTGTATAAATTTTTAATACGTATACACGATATCTCTCGTAAATATATTTATAACACATACACGTGTATACACAATTATAAATGTAATATACCAAAGTAACGTTCATCAAAAATTCTTGCGTGTTAATCAACAAAACGATCATTATCTTCCCGTTAATTATCACCCACGTATACGTGGCCAAAGATACGCGTATGTATAACGCATAATCAAAATGCAAAAGCCGGTTAATTACTTTTAGAACCTGTGGTAAAGCTACTATTACTATTATTATTATTATTCTATCGCCTACTATTTGAATAACACTTTCCTAGAAAATGTCTTTTAAATTAATACAATAACGTTTTAACTAATTATCCTATGCCATTATAATAATCTAATGATTAAAAAGGGCAATCCGTTTTCCTTGTATTCGATCATGGAAAAAGGGAATGGTGGTCATAAAAGGTGAGATGGGGGGGGGG
>NW_014570153.1:14075-16415 GCF_001313835.1 Polistes canadensis
TGTGTCCCAAATAAATCATAATTATAATTATAATATATATAATTATTATAGAAGAAATAAATTCAACTGAAATGATCTAAAATATATCCATACATTCGTTCCCTTTTTTGTACCTTTAAAACAGGGTCATTAAGGAAGATAAAGTAATGCGAATGTACGTTAATGCATTATGCCAGAAGTTTAACAAAACTGTAAGAGAACTCTTTACGACCAATTAATTTCTTTTTCTTTCCTCTTTAACCCCCCACCCCTCTCCCAACCCCCATCTTCTTCTTTTTTTATCGTTTCTTTCCTATAACAAGTCGCGAGAAAAGTGAATGAGAAAGAGATTAAAAGAAAGTAATGAATGAATGAATGAATGAATGAATGAACGAGATAAAGTATCGTTGATCGGTAAGGATGAATCCCCTCCCCCTCCCCCTACCCCCTCCTCCTCATTCTCCTCCTCGTAACGTCTAGAAAGACTTACCTTGAAAAGCTTTCATTAAAATCGGATCTAACGGTTTACAAGAAGGATAATCCTTTAGCGTGATAGCAAACTGAGTACCACTCTTAGTTCGTGTCTCTCGGACATTTCGAAGTTTTAAGTAAGAACTGAAACGGTTAGGAAGTTAAGGAAGAAATAAAGTTACGTTTTAAACGGATGATGAAAAAAGAGAAAAGAGGGTGGAGGGGAGGAAGAGTGGGGGAAGAAGGGTGGGTGGAGGAAGGGGAAATAAGATAAAATAATCATTGTCATTTAAGGGGTTACATGGTTTTACACCCGGGAAAAAATAGCATATATTCAACAATTTTTTTTTCTATATAAAAAATGGAATTCTTATTCAAACTTTGTATAGTATTTAAGATACATATTTAAAGAAGATTTTCTGAAATTTTTGGTTGAAAAATATTTTAAACTCAGCCATTGCGACGTCATTTCCGGTGACCCCACCGAAAAAAAGTGTTTTCGCGTTGACAGCAAAACTTATAACCGGTGGGGGTTTTTCTGTTGAAAAAATAGGGTCTTTTAGTGAATATTTCAAACTAGAAACTGGACGAAGGAAAAAGAAAAAAATTGAAATTAGGATTTTTGGCAACGTTTTTAGCAAGAACATTCAAATTTCGGTACAATTTGCACCACATTTTGGTTTCTTAAAATTCGATTTTATGAAAAAAAACGAAAATCCTTCGTCCAAGTCCTTGTCAATAGTATCACAAAGACGTGTAGCAAATTTCATGAAAATCGGTTAAATAGTTATCGAGAAATCTTGACAACCGACTTTAGAAAAAGCGATTTGAGAAAAACGCGTTTAAAGATTTGAGTGGTGGAGTGCAACTTCCCAAGGTTCTATCTTTAAAACTACTACTCCTATCGACTTCAAAATTGAATACAATATTCTAGATGAGTTGTAGAATTTAAAAAAAAGTTTTTTGAAAGTCCCAAACCCATGTAACCCCTCAATAATTCTTATGATCGTCATTATCATTGAAGATTCTTTATTTTTATTTTTTTTCAGTGACGTAAAGTAAGAAGTGCAAGATGACACGATGCTTTCGTAAGCAGTTTTTCGAATGAAATGAGGAGACTAAGGGATGAAATTAATTGCTTATTAAATGACCTTTCATCGTCTTGGCCTTGGTAAGTCGCGTGCTAAGCACCCTCGTGCTTCAAACTCTCCCACCATGACCCCTCTTCATGACGTAGCAGATCCTACGAACTCTACTTATCTACCTACCTACCCCTAACAATCTTCTCTAACTACAACCCTTACTTTACTATTCTTTTATTTGAAAACTATGATATTCAATATTAACATATTTGTGTGTTTCTCGAATTACACATATATGTGTAATATTATATAATTGTTTTCTATTATATAAGAATCAATACTAAGATTGTATTAGTTATTTTAAGATTTTTATATATATTAATCTTATTTTTAGAAATAAATAATTATACCACGTTGTATTGTATAAAAGTATTATACATTGAACAGCAATATTTGATCGAATAATGTAATATAATATAATTGTTTTCTACTATATAAGAATCAATACTAAGATTGTATTAGTTATTTTAAGATTTTTATATATATTAAGTAAATAACTATACCACGTTGTATTGTATAAAAGTATCATACATTGAACAGCAATATTTGATCAAATAATGTAATATAAAATAATTGTTTTCTACTATGAGAATCAATACTAAGATTGTATTAGTTATTTTAAGATTTTTATACATATTAATCTTATTTTTAGAAATAAATAATTATACCACGTTGTATTGTATAAAAGTATTATACATGGAACAGCAATATTTGATCAAATAATGTAATATAATATAATTGTTTTCTA
>NW_014570153.1:17515-19734 GCF_001313835.1 Polistes canadensis
AAAAAATATATTAATAACAAAATATATTAATAAAACTAATCAAAACGAAGTTCTATTTCTTTTAAATGTCCAAATTCCCTATAAGACACCTTTCTGTTAAACAAAATGTATCAAGTTTTCCCATAAAGTAAAGTTGAAAAACAAACACCACCCACCTATTCTTTTATCTCATTTTAATAATACTAATCTCTAAATGTATTCATCGAATCTATGATATTTCCATCGACATGAATTATAATCTAAGTGTGTATATATACGAACAAGTTTTCAGATAAGATTATAGTCGACAAATGGTACGGAGAGTATCGTTTCACAAGTTATCCAGAGATTTGTGTCTTCTGAGCTTGCAACTATCTATCCTTTATCGTTCTATCTCTCTCTATCTCGTTTATATCAGTCTATTCCCTTTGGACAATTTCAAAGCGGTTAGGAAACAAGCCACAATACAAGGGACATAATTGTCCGCAAGTACGCCGTTGGCTAAATTGGTGCGAACTATCGATTAATCGTTGTTCGATAGATAGAACGAAAAGACACGGTTGGCCTGGCAAATCAAAAACGAAACAGAATGAAAATGTTAATGACTTCGTGTATAATCTCATTGGAAAAATAAATCCTAATTATAATACCATTAATTTTATTTCTTTTTTTCATATCAATTTTACGAATTATTATTATTATACGTGTAAACGTACACGTTGTTTTATTTTTTTAATAATTAAAAAGTAATTCATTTTAAAACGTCAAAGAATAATGATAGATACATCGTGCTAATTATGTGTCTAGATGATTTTTTTTAGATGAAATGCATAACAAAATTATATAGGAATATCTAATGTTTGTGTTAAGGGGTTACATGGGTTTGGGACTTTCAACAAAATTTTTTTTAAATTCTACAACTCATCTAGAATATTGTATTGAATTTTGAAGTCGATAGGAGTAGTAGTTTTAAAGATAGAGCTTTGGAAAGTTGCACTTCACCACTCAAATCTTTAAACGCGTTTTTCKCAAAACGCTTTTTCTAAAGTCGGTTGTCAAGATTTCTCGATAATTATTTAACCGATTTTCATGAAATTTGCTACACGTCTTCGTGATACTATTGACAAGGACTTGGACGAAGGATCTTCGTTTTTTTTCATAAAATCGAATTTTAAGAAACCAAAATGTGGTGCAAATTGTAGCGAAATTTGAATGTTCTTGCTAAAAACGTTGCCAAAAATCCAAATTTCAATTATTTTCTTTTTCCTTCGTCCAGTTTCTAGTTTTAAGTATTCACTAAAAGATCCTATTTTTTCAACAGAAAAACCCCCACCGTTTATGAGTTCTGCTGTCAACGTGAAAACACTTTTTTTTCGGTGGGGTCACCGGAAATGACGTCGCAATGGCTGAGCTTAAAATATTTTTCAACGAAAATTTCAGAAAATCTTCTTTAAATATGTATCTTAAATGCTATAAAGAGTTTGAATAAGAATTCCATTTCTTTATATAGAAAAAAAAATTGTTGAAAATATTCTATTCTTTCCCGATGTAAACCAATGTAACCCCTTAATCATTGCAATTAATTTAATTATCAATATTCTTGTCCCAACGGTATATTAATATATATGAGTTTCAAAGTGAAATTAAAGACAGTTAATAAATTTGATGAACAATTTATTATGACCTTGTTGAACGTTTCGTCTCTTACTGGTGACTTACTCAGCAACTACAAATTTTTTAATTATGACTTGTTAAAAAAAAATATATATATAAACATTACAATAAATAAACTGTAATTTTTTAAAATTTAATTATCGTAACAGGACACACTGATAGAGGACATCATAATACTGAAAATACCTAGATTATTAAACACTAGTCTAGATAGAATTAAGTATATGATTACGTGTGACGAGATAAGGTGTTTTTAGGATTAATTATACTATAATATGTTAAGTTTTATTGTAATGTGTGACTCTGAAAATAAAATAATATGTATTGACGCGTGAACCAAGTGATCAAGGTAAAAACAATTAGAGTTTATTTATTGTAATGTTTATATATATATTTTTTTTTTTAACAAGTCATAATTAAAAAAATGTGTAGTTGCTGAGGAAGTCCCCAGTAAGGGACGAAACGTTCAACAAGGTCAGAATAAATTATTCATCTAATTTATTAACTGTCTTTAATTTCCCTTTGAAACTCATATATATTGCAATTAATATTTTTATTTTCCAATG
>NW_014570153.1:20039-20811 GCF_001313835.1 Polistes canadensis
AATGGAATTGAAAGTATTACTCTAGGACTATAGTAATATTACATTATCTTGAATATCTTGTTCACGATATGCCACAGTATTACACAATATTCCTTTCAGAAAGACGAAATAATCCGTTTGCGAGGAAAAGAGATTAGAAAGGAAACAGAAAAAGAAAAGAAAAAAAGAAAAGGAATATGGTGTTGTACCTGACCAAGATGTCAATGTAATTTTCTTTATATAATATTACAATCCATTAAACTAAAGTAAGAAAAATACAAAGAAAAATACAAAGAAAAATCTATGGTTGACATCGAAATTTTACTAGTCGATAAAAACAGATAAAAGTCGGTACGTTAAAAGGGTTAAGAAAAATACAAATAAAACAAACAAACAAATGAAGAACAATAGATAGAAAAAACAAGATATGATTATATATGAAAATGTATAGTAATTCGACAAATCTGCAATGCAAAGTTATACGAATATGTGTGAATTCACAAACGAGGATCGGGAATTTCTAGCGAAACGATTGCGCAAGCACACCACCAACACCAACACCACCACCACTACCACTACCACCACCCTGGGACTCTACCAACCGAATTGTAATTTATTGCATCGGATGGACGATCGGAATTTTTATCCCCCTGGTTGCTGCTCGAGACTTTTCCCCGAGTTTCATACGTGCTTCGCCTGACGAAAACTGGGATATTCTGGATGCCGGAATCTCCGAAAAAAAAGAGAAAAGAGAGAGGGAGAGAGAGAGAGTAAAAGGAACAGAGAAAAAAAA
>NW_014570153.1:22701-25780 GCF_001313835.1 Polistes canadensis
GCATAGAATGCGATGCTGCAATTTATTTCCTACTTTGCCATTTCTTTAAAAAGTTTTGGCAAATATTTTTTATACTTTTTGCAAATAGATTTTAATGAAACTTATATTAAATTAAAGTGCACACTTTTAGCTACACGTAGAGTACCTTTTCGCTATATAAAACAATTTGCAAAGGTGCAAAAAATGGCAAAGAAAAATTGTCGTGTCAGGCAATGTGAACAATGCCTAAGGCCAGGCATTGTTAGCATTGCCGGGGGTGATTTGGAACCTAGGCCGGTATTGTTAACAATGCCTGGTTTTAGGCATTACTCACATTGCCTAATCTGCCAATTTTTCTTTGCCATTTTTTGAACGTTTGCAAATTGATTTATAACAYAAATTTRTACTCTACGTGTAGAKAAAARAGTGCACTTTAATTTAATATAAGTTTCATTAAAATCTATTTGCAAAAAGTATAAAAAATATTTGCCGAAACCTTTCAAAGAAATTGCAAAGATGCACTATTTACAACATTGCATTCTTTATATTTCCTAAACTTTGCATGCTAAATTTATAACTCAAAAAAGTATTCTGCGCTTAGACAAAAGAGTATACTTTTATTTAATATAAGTTTTATTAAAATCTAATTACTTTTAGTATAAAAAATGTTAACCAAAACTTTTCAAAAAAATTGCAAAGATGCACTATTTACAGCATTGCATTCACTAACATTTTCTGAACTTTTCATTCTAAATTTATAATTTGATATGGTATTCTACGCGTAGACAAAAGAGTGCATTTTAATTTAATATAAAAATCATTAAAATCTAATTACTTTTAGTATAAAAAATATTAACCAAAACTTTTCAAAAAAATTGCAAAGATGCACAATTTACAGCATTGCATTCTCTGACATTTTTTGAAGTTTACATGCTAAATGTATAACTCAAAAAAGTATTCTACGCGTAGACAAAAGAGTGCATTTTAATTTAATATAAAAATCATTAAAATCTAATTACTTTTAGTATAAAAAATATTGACCAAAACTTTTCAAAGAAATTGCAAAGATTCATAAAATTTCAGATAATGCAATGCTGTAAATTGTGCCCGAAGACACCTTTAGGTTTTTATTAAAGTTAACCATACTAATTTAGTTACCAACCGAATAAGTTGAATTTTACAATACCAATGATAACGATAATAATAATAATAATATTAATGATAATAATAATAGGTCGTGATAAAGGGAAACTCGTGTTTCCAAGTAAAGAAATAGAATGGAGAAAGAAACAGGGTAAAAAGAATGAAAAAATAGTTGACAACCACCTTGTTATTATATACCTACCCTCAAGACAGATTTCAAAAAAAAAAAAAAAAGAAAGAAAAAGAAAAAACACGGTAGTTCCTTCTACTCAAAGACAAGCCTCGACATTAATGGCAATTTATATTAATCTATTTTCGCTCGGTTGCTCGCCAACGACTATGACGACAACGACAACGAAGACGAAGACGAGGACAATGAAAAGAAAAAAGAAAAAGAAAGAAAAAGGAAGAAAAAAAATCGATCGAATATTTTCCGGATGGTTCTATAATACTGAAAGTAACGAAATATTAAAAAGAAAAAAAAAATACTATACAAGAAAAAACATATTGAATTTCATTCTAATGCAACAACATCGTAATTCGATTGATTAAATTTCAATTTGTTATTATATTCAATAGCACATAACATCTTTACATAATTTGTAATAAATTGAATTTTAATCAACGTTATTATTAATTTAATTATCAATATTCTTGTCGAGAAATAAATATTNTTATATATTATTAATATAGTTATATATTATTAATTAGTTATATATTATTATATATCTTTTCATTCGTATATAATTTATACGTAAATAGAAAAAAAAAAGAAAAAAAAAATAAGAAAAATAATTGCAAGTTTTAAAATTGATTTTACTTGGAATACTTATCAATACTTATAAGGGTCGTACGTTCACGATCGTTTCTACGATTCCTTCTAACATTCTATTTCCAATTCTCGAATCAGAGGGGAGTAGGAGGAGGAGGAGGAGGAGGAGGAATCTGCCAATCGCAGGATTTCCTTTTCATTCCGGTCTTGCGTTGCATTTTACCGCAATTCGCAATCGGTTTTCAACCGACAGAACGAACAAGAACTAGGAGTAGAAACTTGTTCTTCTGGCTGCTAGGGGAAATATTTCTTACTAAAACATCTAGTGTTATTTATATATAATGCAAAAAAAAAAAATATATAACTTGTATAATATATGAATGCATCGAATGCATTAATTTTCTTTTTTTTCCTCTGTCATCACATTGACACAAAACAATGCCAACGTTAATTACAATTTAATTATCAATATTCTTGTTTAGAAATAAATATTATTAATATAAGTTATATTATTAATATAAGTAATCAGCAACTAAAAAAATTATTTTTTTTATTATGACTTGTTAATCTATATAAAACATTACAATAAATTATAATAATTTTGTTTACCTCGATCTTTACAGTTCACGTGTCAATATACATATTATCTTTCTTACAGAGTCATACATTTCAATAATACTTAACATATTACAATACAATTTATTCCTAAACACGTAATCAAATACTGATTCTACCTAGACTAGTGTTTAATAATCTAGGTATCTTCAGTATTATGAATTGTTAATTACAATATTTTTATCTATTGGTGGTTAAAATATCAAAGACAACAAAAAAATTATCTACATCTCTATACAACACGCTGATGGGATAGAATTTTTTTGTTGTTGGACCGATTTGATCGCAAGTACCGAACAGTTGCTTTTTTTTTCTCTTTTCTTTCATTTTTTTTCCCATCGATAATTAAATAGAAATGCTCAATTACGGAAAGTGAACTTTTCATAGAGATTATTACGAACACACGCGACGATCGATTTCCGATCAAACAAAACTCAAACATTTTCCTCTCTCTTTTTTATATTCTATATATATATATATATATATTATATTCACCGTATGTTCAATGTATAATACTTTTATACAATACAACGTGTTATATAATTATTTATTTAATATATATAAAAATCT
>NW_014570153.1:29336-31594 GCF_001313835.1 Polistes canadensis
ATATGTACATTCACGTACCACTTTCAACATTTTAACACTAGCCCGAAGGGATAGTCGATCCTGTTTGCCCTTTTCAACGTTCCCGCAATCCCATCCAAGCTCAATCTATCTCTCTCTCTCTCTCTCTCTCTCTTTAACGTAAAAGAAAAATAAAAAAAGGAAGGAATATGGAACGCAACGACAGGGTCGAAGGTATATCAAGAAGAGAAGAGTTCACAGCTGACAAAACATTCCAACTACAAAATCCATGTATACACCATAATATATGTTATGGTGGTAGTAGTGATGCACGACGCGTGAGTATTTCGCGTGCGTAATCAAGCATTCTCTGTATCTTTTTACCTGACGGGTAAATTATTGTCCAATGTATACGAGTTTATTCTTATATTATAAAATGACAAAATTTTTACACTTGTTAGTTGAAAAAGTTTTGTCTATTATAGGATATATCAAACTACTACTAGAATATGTACAATACTATTACCGTCATACCTAATGCGATATTATTAAAACGTATATATGTTCGTAGATCGTATAAAAGATGTTTGTATACATAGAAAAAAAAGTTATGGGAACGCGTACAAAGAGAGAGAGAGAGAGAGAGAGCCGTGTCTTTTTACGAAGAAAATTTGACGAAAATTCCATTCTCCGATATGACAGAAAAGAAATACTCGAGGAAACCATAAGAATATTCTACTTTTATGCTATCTCGTCTCGTTATTATTATTATTATTATTATTATTATTATTCTATCTATTTTTAATATCAACGATCAAACGCGAGGGAAATAATACGTCGAAGTATTTGTAAATCAATTTTTACGAAAAAAGAAAAAGCACAAAAAAAACAAAACACGTATATTTTTGTATATACTTATGTATAAATAATAATAATTAATAAATTAATGTTAATTATTGTGACATTAAAATGAACAAATAAATTGCAATATAAGAAAATTATTGATACGATATTAAACAGAAAATATCAAAGTGATATGATTTAAAACAATGATTAATAACTCGAACAGCATACTTTGTTTATAATGCAAGATTGCTTAAAGGAAAATTTATATGACAAACCACACACACACACACACACAATGCAACTGAGATTCTACACCTGTCGATCGCATTCATAATTAAACAAACAAACTTTCTACTCACATTCAGATAACCGAGAAAAAGATAATTCTGTTATACGAAGAGAAAACAAAAAACAAAAAAGAATTATTATATTATATTTCGTGAAAAGATAAACGAATAAGTTAATATATATATAAATAAATAAATAAAAAGAATTCGATGATATTTATTTTGTCCAATATTGACTTCTCCTATTTTATATTTATCTCGTGAGATAAAATAAAATAAAAAAAAAAAAAATAAAAAAAAAAAAAGAAACACTCGTAAAGAAAAGTTTTTTTTATCCTCCCCCACCGATCATTCCTTCCACCCCTTTTCTTTCATCGTACTGGTAGGATAAATAAAAAAAAAAAAGGGATAAAAAAGGTCAAAAAAAAAATCATTACTGAGTTGTCTAGACGGTCTCGTGTGTTGTTTCTTTTTTTTTTTTTTTATAGCTTCTTGTTACTTTCTCATCGTAAAGAGAAACGCCTTGGTAGGTGTAGATGTAAAAAAAAAAGAAAAAAAAAGGAATAAAGAAAAAACAAATAAGGTTAGAAAATTTCGTTATTCTCAAAGGGCCAACTACCGAAGCTCTAGCTAAGATACAAAATAGTTCTCCCTTTAACTTGGCTGCACGATACGAGTTTGCTAAGATCCAAGGGAAAAGGGTTACCATGGGACAACTTTGTACTTTCGATGGGGGATAAAAGAAATACCTGGAGAAGTGTCATTTGTTTGAAAACATTTTTAAAAAAAAAAAAAAAACAAATATTCTCGACTATTACTACTTTTTCAAACAAAACAAAAAATAACTGATATAATTAACATATTATTATACTGACCCACTTTTCTTTTAAATTATATTATTATAGCATACCTAGAAAAGTGTCATTTGTTTGAAAACGTTTTTTAAAAATAAAATAAATAAATAGTCTCGACTATTACTACTTTTTCAAACAAACAAAACAAAACAAAACAAAAAATAACTGATATAATTAACATATATTATTATACTGACCCACTTTTATTTTAAATTATATTATTATAGCATTGAATAAACGGAAAAATAAAAATATAGAAATAAAATAAAAAAAAAAACAAATAGTCTCGACTATTACTACTTTTTCAAACAAA
>NW_014570153.1:33419-34682 GCF_001313835.1 Polistes canadensis
AGTCTCGACTATTACTACTTTTTCAAATAAACAAAAAAAAAATAACTGATATAATTAACATATTATTATACTGACCCCCTTTTCTTTTAAATTATATTATTATAGCATTGAATAAACGGAAAAATAAAAAAATGGAGAAACAAAAAAAAAAAATAAAACAAATAGTCTCGACTATTACTACTTTTTCAAACAAACAAAAAATAATTGATATAATTAACATATTATTATTATACTGACCCCCTTTTCTTTTAAATTATATTATTATAACATACCTAGAAAAGTGTCATTTGTTTAAAAACGTTTTTTAAAAAAAATAAAACAAATAGTCTCAACTATTACTACTTTTTCAAATAAACAAAACAAAAAATAATTGATATAATTAACATATATTATTATTATACTGACCCCCTTTTCTTTTAAATTATATTATTATAGCATTGAATAAACGGAAAAATGAAAAAAATGGAGAAACAAAATTAAAAAAAAATAAGGAAGTCAGTTAGGTAATGATGATAAAGAAGAATGAAAAGGAAAGAAAAATTGTTAAGAAAAGAAAATGAAAAGTAAAAGAAAATGAAAAAAAAAAAAACGTGAAAATAGTAGTGAACGTATGGAAAGTCGAGTCCGCACTGAACCGCGTCAACCTTATGTAAAGAGAACGATGATACTTTTCATTTCTTTCTTTCTCTCTTTTTCTCTTTTTTTCTTTTTTTCTCTCTCTCTTTTCCTCTCTTTGTCTAGTTCGTATTCCTGAAAGTGGAACGACGTGGCTCGAGCTATCTACGAAATTGGACTAATAGTACGAAGAGATGCTACTTTTCTCTTCATTTTTCTACTTTTCTCTTCATTTTCCTCTACTTTTTTATTTCTCTCTCTCTCTCTCTTCATTTTCCAACTTTTATTTTTTACTCTCTTATCTGCCATCGTCTCATCTTCTCTCTTCCTATATATATATATATATATATGCAGGGTGTCTATGGTTTTTTTTTTCTCCCCCGTACAAAGGTTGCGAATTAAAGTAAAGAAATAAGTAACAAGTTGTGTAATAAAATAACGTTCAAATAATTGTAAATAAAAGGAAATGTTAAAAAGTAATAAGAAACGTTAGAATAAATAGTAATAATAAAAAAAAAATGTAACAATTTTCGTGATGATATGAAAATTATAATTTGTTACGCGTCCTAACGTTATTAAATTTGTTATATTATTAATACAAGCGGAATTCGACATATGTGGTTTATATTTTATAGTTTATAATTTATA
>NW_014570154.1:0-13328 GCF_001313835.1 Polistes canadensis
CCCAATTTTTTTCACGAATCCCACAAATATCTGGAAGTTCTATAATAGAAATTAGTTTTCTTGCTATTGCTGTCCAATTTATATTAAAATATTAAAAATTTAACACACAAACTTTATAGGTCCTTACAGTTCGTGAAGAACAGCATTGCTATGATTTAACAATCTTTGTCCAAGATAACAATTTATATACAACGTAAATACTGAACCAGTTACATAAAAGAAGCATTCTATTTTGTCTTCTAGAGTTTTTAAAAATACCGAAAATTGAAGAATCTAAAAGAAAAGATAAATGTTTATTTCGATAGTAAAAAGCCTTTCTTCGATATTTTTTAACTTGTATCAAATACAATACACATAATTCTATAATAACACTTTTTTATTAAAACGAAATAGAAATAGTATAAAGAGCAGAAATTGTGCCAGGTAATATTTTAAAAAACATTTGTTCACAAAGAAGTATAAAAGCACAAGTAAGAAAACATAGCAGTATCTACGTAAACGACATAGTCTAAAAATCGTCGTTTTTACAGCTCAAAGCGTATATAGTAAAACACAAATAAAAACACATCGTATAATTAATATTAATTTCTTAATAATCCATTAAAATAATAGTAACATTTATCATGAAAATAAAAATCAAACAAGACATCAAAAACATAAAAATACGCTTCCATTACTAGCGTCTTTGACTTACACATAAAAAGTTAAACATGAAAAGAATCATTCCGAGAAAGATTATAATCAAATAGACATCATTTGAAACGTATCTAAGCATCTTAACGTATCTTAAAAATAAAAGGATTATTAAATTTTCACAAAATATAATCAAGAATTATGAGATTTATTTTCCACTTACGTAATAGATATTCTATGACGATTTACAATGTCGCTTATCCAATTGTATTCTTCCGTTAGTGTATTGAAAAATTTAGTATTTTGCCCGGCTTGCTGATTCCTTTCAAATGGTTGACGAATTTTTAATCTGTATTAAAGAAAGAACACGTTAACTTAAATGTAGAGTGCACAATCAGCACGCGAATGAATAAAAATTGAGTGTATTACATGAAACGTACTTAATCATGCTACATTGACAGCAAGCGTGCTGTATGAAAACCAAAAATGTTGAAAGACTAAGACAGCCAACTACTGTTACCAATACAACACCTATTGTTTGGTAAAAAAGCATGCTATAATATAGCATCCCAGCGTTACCAATATTATTTTCAATTAATGGTAATGTTAATTGGTTTTCCTTTAATTTTCCAATAAAATATAAAAAAACGTTGAAAATTGATGGAGATATGATTAAAAAGCAGTTAACATCGAAAAAAACTGTAAAAATTGAAGAAAATATAAATTGCAGAAATATGAACCATACACTATTCGCTATAATATCACTCATACTTACATATTAAAGCATATACAAAAGATTTGCTTTGAACAGTATATTTTTCTAAAACGTTGAGTTCATCAAAATCAGAAATTTTCTCGTGATCAAGTTTAAAACGAACAATAAGTAAATGAATCTTTAAATGGGAAAAAAATTTTTTATATAAAATATTCTTTAGTAACAACAAGGAATATAATTATAAAATATAAATCTACTGACTGTTACGAAGCGAAAATAAGTAGTAACATAAGCAGAAATGAAAGAAACACCAAATATTTCTCTTTGAATTATTTTAGTAGTTGATTGCCCGATCAATTTTGTTGTGAAAAGCTCATACAGCTGCATAAATAAACAATTTATATAATATTTTTAGGCAACCACACATCCCAACAATATTATAATTAATAACATTAATAGCAGAAACATTTGTATTTATTTCATATGTAATTATTTAAAATTAGATGATTTTAAGACTAAACAGTTACTGCTTAATAACAGATTATATTCAAATAAAAGTTGCATGTAAGATAAAGAAAATTACGATCACCATTTGGAAAAGAAGTGGTAGTGTGTAGATAACTACGGCGGAACAAAACAACAACTGATCCCTAGAGTTTCGGTTAGGACGTTGATTCATCAAAAACTGAAATAAACGATTTGAAAAAAGAAAATGATTTTTCGCGAAATCTCGATTTTTCGGAAACATTGTAAAGTATCTTACGAAATCCTCAAGCCAACTGAACGAAATACTATTATCTACTTCCACTTAACTAATTAAAATTGCTATCTATTACAAATAATATAAAATTGACACAATAAGTGTAATAATCGAAGTGCTATAAATGAATCAATACAATAACCAGTAAGAACTTCCTTCTATCTTATAGCTATTCTATGTACACTATTTTCTATTGAGACATACTTGCTTGTATGTATTGAAACATATGGTGGTTCACATAATTAAACGAGGGGAAAAATACTATTTAGTTTTAATGTCTATGGACATGCGCAGAAGGGTTGCTTGATTGCAATCTTGGTCAGTAGCACTTCAGCAGCCGTGCAGGACACCAGCATTAAAAGAAGGGAATCATTTCCTATGTTAGTTAGTTTAGTACACTTGACTTTTACGAGAAAATATTCCTACAAATGTTTTCTACTTTCGTGGTGGATTTTGTTAAGAATACAACAGCGCGAAATTTATATATTAAATCTCACCTTAAAGATTATTCTAATTAGATAGATTAATAAAAATATACGCTTGTTAATATGTCGAACACATGTACTAGTCAACATAATAATATACGTTGATTTTTTGTTGATTTCTAATGTAAGTAAGTAATATAACCATAAATTATCATTTGCTATTTTTATATAGAATTTTCAGTACAAATTTTTGCTTGTTGTTTTTTCAAAAGCCTTGAATTATGGTAAACTCTTATACACCATTGCAAAAAAAGTGCTTTTCGCATTAGCTCTCTCTCTCTAAAAAGAAGATTTTTGGAGTTTGTAATACGAGTGTTAAATGTGTGTATTGATTGTTTTTAATAATCCGTGATGCCACACATTCCATGTCTATGGAAACGGCGGAATAGTACTCTTTATTTTCTAATGCTATAATTATCGTATTAGTTAGTCTGTGTACTTGTTCAACGGTAAAGTGTTTGTTTCGGAATCCAAATTGATGGTCAGGAATCTTGTTTTTGTCAGAAGATATTCGTCTTATTCTTTTATATTATTTTTTCAAGCAGTTAGATACTAAAGCGATATCGGTTTATAAAGGTTTTCATCATGTGGATTTTTATTAGGTTTAGGGAGCATTATAATTTCCGTGAGTTTCCAAGTACTTAGGAAGTGACGGACACGTAATACTATATCTTAACCGTCCTCTGGTTTTATTTTTATGAACACTCACTCCTGAACTTCCTCCGTCCTCATAAAAGTTTATAGTATTAACTCTTGGTTATTAACTATACATATTTGATAAAAAAGAATTATAATTGTCAATTATTTTTCGAAACAATATTGTTATTATTTTATCTTCCTGAATAAAAAGAGAATCTAGTTATTGTATTTATGTAAAGATTATGTTCACATTTTTTTATTTACAATTCATATTAATGTATCACATCTGCATAAATTACTTACGATTCTCCCTGAGAATTGATTTTATTTTCTTTTTTCAATAAAAAAAAAGATGTAAGGATTAAGATAGTAGTAAGCATCGATTAGGTATTTTAGGTGTCAAAAAAGTGTACGGCCCTGCTGAATCATGAGACACGCGCGATAAAGAAGCATCTCAGTTTAGTGGTAAAACCAAGGGAGTGTCAAGATCTTTTGTACTCATACCACACAAGCGATCGGCAGATGATGCGAGTGAATATAATTCAGGCATAAAACATTTCGTTTTAAACCCGCTTATCTTCCGATACGATAAAGGATAAAAAATACAGATTTTCCGTTATAGCAACACGACAGTCTCAACAACCCCCTCCATGCTCGTTTTGTGTGTGTGTGTGTGTATGGGAGTTATTATCAGGTTGTTTGTGAGGGGGGTGAGAGGTTTGCGTCGGGCCTGTGCTCTACGATGTATTATTTTCAACGTTTTTTAAATAATAATTTGATATTTTAGAGAATATCAAAGTATTATGTTTGATGCCTAAGAAAAACTGGAAGAATTTTTCAATTTCTGACTTCGTCTGAAGGCTCTTTCCATTCATAGTAATGCCGAGGAATTACTAACAATGAATGATTCCCGGCCTCGACGGTAACATACGCATCGCAACACCCGATAGTTGCCCGATAGAGGATTTTGCCGATACTATTCCACAGAATAATAATCAATTGTTTAAGGCATACAGCGTTGCCAGATACTCGATTAACGAAAGTATCTCAAAAATTAAATTCCAAATCTTTCAAAACAAAGAAAAAACCAGATGAGCTAGCACCGAGATAACTACTCCTATTCGACAGAATTAAAGTCAAAATGAGAAAGAGGGGATAAAACAAAGGCGAAAGGGAAACAAAGCAACCGAGAGCCTTGCCCGGCGATGGCAAAACGTTTTAGGATGCGTAGGTCAATTTCGGCTTGGTGTCCCTTGCAGTTCTAATTCGTTGGTGAGTAATTATGATAGATGACCTAGAATGGTGGAGGGGTGGCTATTGTTTGTTTTCAAATAGTTGTGTAATGTCAGATTTACATTCAGTATTCGTTAGTTTTACGCATTTGATGGACATTTTGTCTCCAAGACTATTTCAATAAGTCGATTCTAATATATTCATTAAAGAGAACAATTTTTCACACGAATATGTTGACCCAAACATCGTTAAAAAAGCATTTTAAAATTTATGCAGGATCTGAAATCATTTGGTATACCTTTTTGTACACTTAATATAATATTTTTAATTTTTAATTGGATCATTATTACCGCTTTTAAGGAGTTTCCTTGTCGGATATCTTTACCCATTGGTATTAGGCACATATATGCTGGTTTGCTTTACTCTAGTGATTTTTCTACTACTTGCCTTATTGCGAATACTGATCTGCCGGATCAAAAACCTTGTTGCTCGTCCATAAATAAAACATCTTCTCAAATAAAGCGATCATAAATAATAGATTATTTGGAGAAGTTGCGTTACTTTCACTAACATATGAAAGTTTTTAGGCATAAAATAAATTTCATAGAATTCCGTACGAATTTATTTTGTTTTCTAGATCATAAACAATATAAGAAAAAAAAACGATATCCAATGTTTTAAGTTACATATGTTATTTTCATGAAGTATTTTGTTACTGAACTTTTAACCCCATAACCGAATTTGAAGATAACTTTTTAATTAAAGTCTCTTATTTTGAAAATGGTTTCATGTTAGTAAAAGGGTAAGGCAAAAGTCTACACAATTCATTAGGATTATAACCAGAAATACTTTTATGAAAAAAAGTATACTTTTGTTTATTTGTAAAGTACTTGTCAGATTATTTCTTCATAAAGTTCGCAGTTTACATTATAATTTGTGTCTAATTAATGTCAAATGTAAAAAATGTTTCTTTCTATTCTAATATGTCATATATTTTAAAATGTCCGATTTCGAACTAAAAGAATTTAGAGTATTCTATCATTTTATACTAAATGTTCTAATAAGTAAACAGTTTTAGGACTTTTAACAATTATTTTTCTGACATAACTGCAATTGATAATTACAAAGTTTATGTTTAAAGTTGTTCAAAAAATTAATATTTCGTTTATAAATAATAGTTTTTAGACGCAGAAGTCGAAGACCAAGTCATTACTTCTAATATCGAATTATAGTTTAATCTACTAATAAGAAGATTATAAAAAATTAGAACCTGGGCTAAGGTCAATTGGTAAATAATTGTATTTTTCTGTTGTATCTTCCATGGTGCAACTTGTTTATAAATTTAGGACATAGTCATATTTTGAAATGTTTCTTTTACACTCCGTCAATATCATGCTAGGTACTTCTTCATGACCAGCTCCGCCAATTCAGTAACTTGAAAGAACTGTATAGGGTTGTCCGATCAGTCAGTCACTAAAAACATATTCTAAATAAATTATCTTTTCAATAAGAAAAAAATTACAGATAATAACATTAATTTGTTTGGATAACAATTACCGTTTCTCGTTCTTGTTTCAAAAAAGGTTAGTTATTATTAACAAATTTTATTCTATTTAGTATAAATACG
Source organism: Polistes canadensis (assembly GCF_001313835.1). Taxonomy (NCBI): domain Eukaryota; kingdom Metazoa; phylum Arthropoda; class Insecta; order Hymenoptera; family Vespidae; genus Polistes; species Polistes canadensis. The sequence continues at coordinate 6,093 of NW_014570154.1, forward strand.
ATTCTCCAAGCATATAAGATTTAGGACTAAAACTTTGACAGTTTTTATAACGTGCAATATAATTGTTTCCAAATAGAAACACAACTTTTTCACTTGGTGCATTTTCCTTTGACGAAGAATAAGGTGTTCTTTTCAACGCAGACAAGTTGCTGCAAAATATAGTTTCGTCCTAGGCTGTTTTTTCTCTCTTTCTATCTACAACGCTCGAGATTTTTCTCCCCGAAGAATTAAATTAGATTATCTAATATACATTTATTATTTAATTAAAAACCTGACTGACAAAAATTTCCCAGACTCATATTGTATTGTTTCCAAGTAAAAAAAATAACAATTGTTTATGCATAAATTTCAATGGTTCTTATTACTTCTTGTACTCGTAGAAGCTTTCAAAATTATTATTAATTTTTATTAGTTTTATAATTTTCTTAAAATATTGATGATTTTAAATTATGCAGAATTATATGATTCGCTTTTTCTGTTATAATGGTTTATTGTTTATGTAGATGTAGATACTATATTTAATTTTATTCTTTACGCGAATATTTTCATCTTTGTAAGGTTTATTGCCTCTGCTACCGCATCATCAAATTTTGGAAACATTTTTTTTATCAAATAACTACGAATTTCCAAATCGCAAACACCTCTTGTAAATCTTTCTTGTAATCTTTCTTCTCGTAAACTTTTATAGCCGCATTTATCATATAATTTTTGTAAACTATCTGCATAGTGTTGTATCGTTTCATGCTGATATTGATCTCGATTGCTAAAACGTTTTCTATATGCACTATTTTTATCGGTTTTACAAAAAAAACGAAGGTAATAGTTTATCAATTCTTCGTATGAAAGTTTGGAGAAGTTTACACTAGAGTTAAGCTCTTGGACAGATTTACGAGTATAATTATGCACCATCTTATTAAAAAATTCAATCATTTTATTTTTCGGTACCTCAATAATATCTGCTATATAYTCAAATTTATTTAACCAATTAGTAAAAACCCCTTCCTTGTTTGGACTGTAAATATTAATCATTGAAAGAGCTTGATTTTGATAATGGGTTATATCGTTAGCGTTTTCAAATTCAATGGCCTTTGCTACCATTTCATTTAATGATAATTTAGGAGTGTTACTTAAATAATTTTTTATATCATTGTCACGGATTCCCTTAAAAAATTGCTCACATAATCTTTCCTCTATACAATCTTTATAAATGCACCTATTACATATTTTTCGTAAACTATCAGCATAATTTCTTATCGTTTCTTTCTCATATTGAYTTCGACACATAAATCGACTTCTGTGTAAAAACGTTTCATCGGACAGAGCAAAAAAACCAAGGTAATAATCTATTATTTCTTCGTATGAAAGTTCGAAGAAGTTGACATCATAGTTAAGCATTTGAACACTTACATGGATATAATTATCCACCATTTTATTGAACAATTCAAGCATTTTATATTTCGGAACCTCAATAATATCTGCTATATACTCAAATTTATTTAACCAGACATGAAAAAGACCTTCCTTTTTTGGACTGTAAGTTTGAATCATTGAAAGAGCTTGATTTCGATAATAGGTTATATCGTTTGCTTTTTCAAATTCAATGGCCTTTGCTACCATTTCATTAAGTGATAATTTAGGAGTTTTACTTAAATAATTTTTTATATTCTTGTCACGGATTCCCTTAATAAATTGATCACGTAATATTTTTTTTGCGCGATTTGTATAATTGCACTTATTATATATCTCGTGTAAACAATTAGCATAATGTTCTATCGGCTCCTCTTTATATTGATTTCGTACAAAAAAACGTCTTCTATGTAAATTAGTGTTGGCATTTGAAGAAAAAAATTGATGATAAAGCTCTAATGTCTGCTCGTATGGAAGTGTAGGGTATTTATCAATAGAGTTTATTATACTGACACTGCTATGAAAATCTTTATCCACCATCTTATAGAAAAATTCAAGCATCCTATTATTCGGTACTCCGATAATATGTGCAGCATACTCAAATTGATTTACCCACTCATGAAACTTCTCTTTTTCATTTGAACTATAAGGTAACATCATTTCAAGAGCTTTATTTACGTAATTAGCCAATTCATCATTTTCGTGTAATGAATCGTTGTTACTCATTTTATTTAAAATAAAAAACTCTTTTTATTAATTATTGCCCGTAAATAGAGATTATTTTTCGAACGTTCTTTGTTGGGACCTATATATCACCTTCTACAAATATCCACAGTACATTTTTAGTAAAGTTATTTCTGAATTTTTTTTTTTGATCACTTTTATGTTTTATAGTATCTATCATATACTAAACATTTACATAGAAAGAAAAGAATCTAAATTTCTGAATGTATTATAAAGTTTCTTTAACAAAATTATACATTACACGGTACTAAACCATAAAAACTTTATAACTAATATCTTTGCTCTTAACAGTTTAACGTATGCTTAACAATTCACTATTTAAATGCTATTGCTTCTGGATTGGAAGGGAACGGGGAATATATTCAGCGTCCTACATAAGTCTTTGGTAGAGATAATGATAAACTGACAATGAACATAATAAACAATTTTTGAATACTGCAAATTCGAACGTTAACAAATTTAACAGTTACATTGATTCGCGTTTTAGGTTTCGGTTTCTACAGACGTGAAGAGCTGAGCCTCTATTTATGTTTTATTTACATTGTGAATATTTAGGATAACAACTATAGTAAACCTTATAGTTATTATCTTTTAAATCAGTCAGCTAAATGGAAATAAGCTTTTCACATATACAAAACCAAGATATGCCAAAATCAAATTCGTCTCCACTGTGACAAATACTTACTTCTCCCAGACGTGTATTTATATCCATCCGCAAGAAAAGACCAAAATAGGACGATGGCAGTTATAAAGGTTATTCACGATCAGTAGTAGTAGTGTCAACTTCTAACAAATTTTCGATTTTAAGTTCAAATATGGATACATAAAGATGTCGAAAAATCAACCGATATTAAAGGTACCTGCGATACAATTTCAAGTTTTCTATATTTTTAAAGCTTTTTTCGTGATTTTAATAGTTTTAATAGTTATACTATAGCAAATGGTATAAAAATAATTATGAAACGAATTTCCATAGTTTTACGATAAATAAATGATAGACTATTTGATGATATTTTATTGTATTACTTCCGATATCTCACAAATATATATTTTACATTCTCCATATTTGTTTAAAGAAAGTAGTGAGAATGAAATGATTAATCATTGATGTCGTGAATCGGTACACTAAGCAATCTTTCGCTCGCAAGAATAGGTGAAATAGGAACGGGTAACTAAATTCACGTACACTAATTACGCGGTAAATTATTACTTGGCTTGGCATAAAAACTCTCACAGATTTTAGTGAAAAGTCAGGACAGGTGAATACTTTATTTTAAGGACATTATACAATTAGATAGTTACTAGAAAATAGCCAAAGAAGGAAAATAGCAGAACTGCAAATACTTCACGAGGTCTCCTTTTTCGCACGCTTGATAGCTTTCTTACCTGACTTATTACGCCGGAATCCCGGGGATAGCACAAAGTGTACCAGGTCTGTTCAAAATGTATCGCGAATTTTCAATTACGTTACGTTTATTCAATTTTCAATTTTTTTGGTTGCGTCGTGTTGGTACGCATGTCTATCACCTATGCTGACGAGTTCGACCTCTTTGAATGTTCAGTTTATTTTTGACAGCTATTTTTCTTGGACGTGTTTTGGCTCGTCTGCGATTTTCGTTTATTTTTCGGCTTTGGCATCATGATAACGCCTCTGCTCACACATCGTTGCTTGCTCGCGAATTTTTGGTCAAAAACAACACAATGATTATGCCGATCAATGTGAATTCAATTTACACCATGTAAAAGGATAAGGTTTATAAATTAGATCAGTCGAACTTAGGTTACAGAATACCCTGTGAATGTAACAAGTATTATATAGGACAAACGGAACAAAACTCAAAAAAAGAATAGATCAACATAGAAATGATTGTAAATCTACTAATACACTAAAAAAGAATACTACCGCGTTAGCTGAATATCATTTTAAAAAAGGACACAAATTTAAATTTGACGCAGCATCTATTGTAGATATAGAAGACACATGATACAAATGAAATGTAAGTGAAATGTATCACATAGTAAATAACAGTACAATTAATTGACAAACAGACACAAATTATTTAATTTAAATAATAAAAATATTTAAAATATTTAATAATATAAATATGAACTTGGAAATATCTCGAACAAATGTACTTATCAACACATTAATATACATGGATCTTCCGTTGATTCTTAATATAAGTAAGTGTTTCAATTATAAATAATTATTGTTAGGTTTATTTAGAATTTTCGTAACGAATTTTTGCTCATTTTTTTTTCGAAAGCCTAGAATTATGGTACACTCTTATATACCATTGCAAAAGACAGTGCTTTTCGCATAAGCTAGAAAGATATGAAATTTTCTAGAAAACAGTTAATACAATATTAATATAATAATTTATTACTTACCCCAGCAAAAACTTGGTGCGATGAGACAAACATATTTCCGATTGATAGAAAGCACGGTTTTCCACTTCTAGCTATTATAAATAGTAGTAATTTTTGTGTATCTATAGATAATGTATAAAATGGTACATCACACCTATAAACAAATATTCTATTGTTATTTTTGTACAAGCTTGCTTTTTTAAACTATATAGACAGGAAAGTAATTGTGGAAAAAAATATTTAAAAGTTCTATAGAAAACACTTTTTTTCTTTTTATTACTGACTAGTAAATATTAAAATATTGTTAATTAAACAAATTTATTATGTCCTTACAATTCTTTAAGAACTGTATCGCTATGATTCAATAACCTTTGTCCCAGATAAAAATTGATATATACAGTAAATGCTGTACCTGTTACATACAGGATGCATTCTATTTTTTCTTCTAAAGTTTTCAATAATACCGAAAATTGAAGAATCTAAAAGAAAAGATAAAAGTACAATTTCATAGTAAAATGCCTTTCTTCGTTATTTTTAAACGTTTATCAATCACAATACACATAATTCTATAATACAACTTTTTTATTTAAACGAAATCGTAATACTTTAAAGTGCAAAAATTGTGCAAACCTATGATTTTGAAAATGTTTTTTTACAAACAGCTATAACAGCACAAGTAATAAAACAATGCATTCTTTTTTTAGTTTCCAAATTTTTAGACTATGCCGTTAACGTAGAGATAAAACGACATAGTCTAAAAATCGTCGTTTTTACAGCTCAATGCGTTAATAGTAAAATACAAAACAAACACATCGTATAATTTACTATAATTTTTTAATAATTTATGAAAATAATAATAAACATTTTTCCTTAAAATAAAAATCAAACAAGACATTAAAAACATAAAAATTTGCTTCTATTTCTAGCGTATGTTACTTACACATAAAAAGTTAAACATGAAAAGAATCATTACGAGAAGGATTACAATCAAATAGACAAGATTCGAAACGTATCTAAGCATCTCAACGTATCTTAAACATTAAAGAATTATTAAATTTTCACAAAATATAATCAAGAATTAAGAGATTTATTTTTTCACTTACTCAATAGATATTCTATGACGATTTACAATGTCGCTTATCCAATTGTATTCTTCCGGTAGTGTATTGAAATATTTAGTTCTTTTCCCGATTTGCTGATCTCTTTCAAATGGTTGACGAATTTTTAATCTGTGTATAAGAAATAGCACAGTAAAAAAATTAATTTGAAAATATTTAATACGCAAATTAATAAAAACTTACTGTCCTACAAGAAACGTACTTGATAATGCTACATTGACAGCAAGCGTGCTGTATGAGAACCAAAAATGTCGAAAGACTAAGACTGCCAACTACTGTTACCAATACAACACCTATTGTTTGATAAAAAAGTATGCTATAATATAGCATCCCAGCGTTACCAATATTATTTTCAATTAATGGTAATGTTAATTGGTTTTCCTTCAATTTGCCAATAAAATATAAAAAGACATTGAAAATTGATGGAGATATGATTAAAAAGCAGTTAACATCGAAAAAAACTGTAAAAGTTAAAGAAATTATAAATTGCAGAAATATGAACCATACACTATTCGCTATAGTATTACTTATACTTACATATTAAAACATACACAAAGGATTTGCTTTGAGTAGTATATTTTTCTAAAACGTTGAGTTCATCAAGATCAGAAATTTTCTCGTGATCAAGTTTAAAACGAATAATAAGTAATTGAATCTTTAAATGGGAAATAAATTTGTTATATAAAATATTCTTTAGTAACAACAAGGAATATAATTATAAAATATAAGTCTACTGACTGTTACGAAGCGAAAATAACTAGCAACATAAGCAGAAATGAAAATAAGACCGGATATTACTCTTTGAATCTGTTTAATAGTTGATTGCCCGATTAATGTAGTTGTGGACAGCTCATACAGCTGCATGAATAAACATTTAATATAATATATTTAGGCAACAACATATTGCAACAATATTAAAATTAGTAAATCTAATAGAAGAAACTTTTGTATTTATTTAATAAAAATAAAATGATATTGAGACAAGCTACACAAACTCAAACACACACACACGCACATACACTCACGCACACGCACATACACACACGCACACAGTCACTGCTTAATAATAATTTATAATAAAATAAAGGTTGTGCATATAAGAAAATGAAAATTACAATCACCATTTGAAAAATTAGCATTAAGGAATAAATTAATATAACTGCACAAACAAATAACTGATCACTCGAGTTTCGTTTAGGACGTTGATTCGTCAAAAACTGAAATAAACAATTTGAAAAAAGAAAATGATTTTTCACGAAATCTCGATGTTTCAAAGTCATGGTGAAGTATCTCACGAAATCCCCTTGCAAACTAAACGAAATACTATCATTTATTTGTCCCTAACAAATTCAAATTGCTACCTATTACGAATAATCTAAAATTGATACAATAAGTGTAATAATTGAAGTGCTATAAATAAATCAATATAATAACCAGTAAAAACTTCTTTCTCTTTTATAGCTATTTTATGTATACTATTTTCTATTGAGATATAATTGCGTGCATGTATTGATACAGATGGTGGTTCCCATAATTAAACGAGGGGAAAAAATACTATTTACTTTCAATATCTGAGGACATGCGCAGAAGGGTTGCT
>NW_014570154.1:14923-18587 GCF_001313835.1 Polistes canadensis
AGAGATTTATTTTTTCACTTACTCAATAGATATTCTATGACGATTTACAATGTCGCTTATCCAATTGTATTCTTCCGGTAGTGTATTGAAATATTTAGTTTTTTTCCCGATTTGCTGATCTCTTTCAAATGGCTGACGAATTTTTAATCTGTGTATGAGTAATAGCACAGTAAAAAAATTGATTAGACAATATTTAATACGCAAATAAATTAAAACTAACTGTCCAACAAGAAACGTACTTGATAATGCTTAACTGACAGCAAGCGTGCTGTATGAAAACCAAAAATGTTGAAAGACTAAAACTGCCAACTACTGTTATTATTGCAATTGCTACTGATTGGCCAATAAGCATAGTATAATATAGCATCCCTGCGTTACCAATATTATTTTCGATTAAAGGTAATGTTAGTTGGTTATCTTCTAATACGCCAAGATGATATAAAAAAGCATTAAAAATTGATGGAGATATTATTAGAAAGCAGTTTACATTAAAGAAAACTGTAAAAGTTAAAGAAAATATATATTGCAGAAATCTGAATCAAAAATGTTTATTCGCTAATAATTACTAAAACTTACACATTAAAGCATATACAAAAGATTTGCTTTGAACAGTATACTTTTCCAAAATATTAAGTTCTTGAGGATTAGAAAATTTCTCGTGATCAATTTTAAAACGAGCAATAAGTAATTGAATCTTTAAATTAAAAAGAAATTTTTTGAATATAAAATATTTTTAAACTAAAGCATGGAATATAATTATAAAATAAAAGTCAACTAACTGTTACGAAGCGAAAATAACTAATAACATAAGCTGAAATGAAAGTAAGACCGGAAACTACTCTTTGGATCAGTTTAATAGTTGATTGCCCGATCAATTTAGTTGTGAATAGCTCATACAGCTGCATGAATAAACAATTTATATAATATTTTTAGGCAACCACATATTCCAACAATACTATAATTAGTAAAGCTAATAGAAGAAACATTTGTATTTATTTCATATGTAATTAGTAAAAATGAAATGATTTAGAGATAAAAAGTCACTGTCTAATAACAAATTATATTCAAATAAAAGTTGCATGTAAGATAAAGAAAATTACGATCACCATTTGAAAAAGAAATGGTAGTGTGTAGATAACTACGACGGAACAAAACAACAACTGATCTCTAGAGTTTCGGTTAGGACGTTGATTCGACAAAAATTGAAATAAACGATTTGAAAAAAGAAAATGATTTTTCGCGAGATCTCGATTTTTTGAAGACATGGTAAAGTATCTTACGGACTCCACCAGTCAACTAAACGAAATACTGCCATCTACTTCCACTTAACTAATTCAAATTGCTATCTATTACAAATAATATTAAATTGACACAATAAGTGCAATAATTGAAGTGCTATAAATTAATCAATGTAATTACTAGTGAAAATATCTCCCCTTCTTATAGTTATTCTATGTGAAATATTTTCTATCGAGACATACTTGCTTGCATGTATTGAAACATATGGTGGTTCGCATAATTAACCAAGGGGAAAAAATACTTTTTACTTTCAATATCTAAGGACATGCGCAGAAGGGTTGCTTGATTGCAATCTTGGTCAGTGGCACTTTGGCAGCCGTGCAGGACACTAGCATTAGAAGAAGAGAATCATTTCCAATGCCAGTTAGTATAGTACACTTGATTTTTACGGGAAAATATTTCTACAAATTATTTCTACTTTGGTGATGATTTTTGTTAAGAATACAACAACAAGAAATTCATATATACAATCCTGCCGAAGAGAATATTCTAATTAGAAAGATTAATAAAGATATAAACCTTATTAATTTGTTAAACAATTGTACTAATCAATACATTAATATACAGTGATCTTCCATTGATTTTTAATATAAGTAAGTATTATAACCATAATTATTCATTTGATATTTTTATACAGAATTTTCGTAACAAATTGTTACTTATTGTTTTTTTGATAGCGTTGTTTTATTGTTTTACTGATAGCGTATAAAACGATACTATTTCTAGTTTCTATTATTAGAATTCTATATTTTCTTTTACACTTATTAATAATACCGAAAATTAAAGACTCTTAAAGAAAAGAGGTAAAAGTATTTCCTGAAAGTCTAAACATTTCTATTGATGTTTTTAAACGTATATTTGACAAAATACACATGATTCTTAAATAATACTTTTTTATTAAAACGATATCGTAATACTTTAAAAGGCTGAAATTGTACCAGCATAGATACTTTAAATTCTTCTTATTAGATACTAATTTATATAGAACGACTGATGAAACTTTAACAATCTCTATATAGAATAAGAGACTAAGCCTTATTGCACTGCTTTTCAATATTGTTTCAAAACAACATTGAGTGAACCAAATGTATAATTAGAGACTAGAAATTGGTTTATCTTAACTCTTGCAAAAAAAATAAACAATAAATAAAAGTAGCAGTAATGTATTAATATTTCATTAATATAATAAAAAAATATTTTTCATTGAAATAAAAAGTAAATAAAATAAAGATATAGATAACACATATAAAATCTAGCTGCTATTTAGAACAGTTTACTTACTCATAAAAAGTTTAAATTTGTGACAATCATTGCGAAAAAAATTACAATTAAATATTTAACATTTGAAACGCATCTAAGCATTTCAACGTAGCTTAATAGTAAACAAATTACTCAAGTTTATAATAATCTAGTAAAGAAATATAATTTCGCACTTACTTAATAGTAATATTTTATAACAATTTACAATGTCGCTTATCCAAATGTATTCTTTTGTTTGTGTACTAAAATATTTAATATATTAGAAAATAAGTATTAAAACATAGCATTCTATTTAAAAAAATAAACTTGACTTTTCAATCTTAGAAGCGACCAAATCTAGCAAAAACAAAATGACATTGTTCGGCGATATTTACGGTGTTTAAATGGTTTATATWGCGCGCGGAATAGGATAGGCGGCGTAGGCGTTAAAAAGGTTGTGAGGGCGCGCAAGGGCTGTCGAAATGCGTGCTGGCGCACCTTATCATGCAAGAGGCATGGGGGAGCGCCTTGAGGTGTGTGGAGGGGATAGGATGCGTGGGGCCTTATGCACGCACTTCATTCTCTTTCTGGCTTTCTTTCTGGTTAGAGCAAAAAGCAGTGTGTCTCCAATTTGTGCATTTTCGCCATCTTGTTCTTGTTCTAGGCAACGTAGCTAGAGCGTGTGGGAGTGAGTGAGGTGTGTAAAGTTGGCTGGTGTCGTGCCATCAAAAAGGGATTGTCTGGTGTCGTCCCACCAACAACGACGTAGTCGGACAGTTGTGATGAAAGACCTGCAATCTGTCGCCGGACTACCAACGTGGGAGATGGTAGCTGGTGTCTTGCCACCAAAAAAGGGGTTGTCTGGTGTCGTCCCACCATCAACAACGTAGTCGGACAGTTGTGGTGAAAGACCTGCAACCTGTCGCCGGACTACCAACGTGGGATTGTAGTCGGACAGTTGTAGCGAAATTATCTGCCACCTGTCGCCAGGCTACCATCGTGGGATTGTAGTCGGACAGTTGTAGCGAAATACCTGCAACCTGTCGCCAGGCTACCAACGTGGGCTTGTAGTCGGACAGTTGTAGCGAAATACCTGCAACCTGTCGCCAGGCTACCAACGTGGGAT
>NW_014570154.1:18622-25017 GCF_001313835.1 Polistes canadensis
CGAACGGTAAGAGAGCTCTCTAGCGTGCGACCAAAAGGTACCTCGCGTTGTTATTTTAATAATCTATTTTCTTTTCAGCCTTTTGTTTGTCATTGTACGTTATCCCAGTTTTATTAAATAAATTGTTCCCTTGCCCCGGCTTTTCTCTCAACTCCGTGAGAGTTTTTATGCCGAGGCAAGTAGCTTTGTGCCGCGTAAAAGTGTTGTGTTCATTTATCTATCCTGTCCTATCTCACTCATTCCAGCGTTAAGCCTTTTAGTAGAACTCATTGGGAGATATTCGACCATTTTCTGGTCACCTATATAAATGCTGGAATCAGACATTATATTATACATCCGAATTTGTCATGCAACTTTTGTTCTATAAAGTTTTCTGCTACTATCATACTTTCAAAGCTATCTTGGTGGCAAGAGTTAGTGAATCACTCTGTATAATATATATAATTATTTCTTAACCAAAGTATCTTTACTCGTCGTAATGTTTACCGAAATTTTTCATCGTACTTCTTTACGTAAAACATAATCTTTATAATATCCTTAACTCTCTCATTCCTTCATAAGATGACAAGATAGAATAACATTTTTTACTACTAATAAATGTGTCGTAGTGAAGTTGGTTAGGGTATTAAATTTAGATTTTTATTTCGATCATATTGGCACCATAATAGTGCTAATCTAGACTGAATCAGTATTGTTTTGATTACGTTTTTGAATATAACAATTTTAGGATATAACAATTTGTAAATGTTAAGTACAGTTTATTTTTTTAAAAATTATAAGAAATATCTTTGTAATAATATGTAAATGACTCTGAACTTTAACGATTTAAGTAATATTAAATAGCTATGTTTTAAATGTGTTACGTTCGGAGACGCAATATGTTAGATTTAACTAACTAAAGTCTGTTTTTGCCACTCTGCGTGCATCGAGTATAGCTAGGACCCTAAGAATTGGCAGCAATAAAAATGGCAAACAATATACTAAACACGACCAATTTTATAAGAGGAATGATGGAAGAATTTGGAGGACTCTTAAGGGTGGTGGTTAAAGTTCATTCACCGTTGCTCTGGTTCACAAGATGATTTGATATTTGGAAAAACTTTTACTTACGAATTCGTAGTCTTACAATACTAAGTTCCTCAATCGAATATAGTGCTTACGCTTCCGTTTCGGTCTCTTAATAAATTATCTATGAAGTCCCGTCTTGCTTTCACGTCGATCGGGATGTTATGGTTTCCTCGGAACATACGGGCACTGTTTCCAACAAGCACACTATTTAAAAGGAGAAGGAAAACCAACAAACACACATAAGATAATCACAAACCAAACACAACCAGGGGAATTTAACCGAGTTATTTATTAGATTTGTGGAATTTACAAGTTACACCTCACTTCCACCAAACTTTGTATTTTTGAAGAGAACTATGACTCAATAAACTAATAGCTTAAAGGTTTAATAATTACACAACGATACTTTATATTGCTTTTATAGAGATCTCGAAACAATAAGGTTCGCTAAATGCTCGATTTAATGCACGACTATTGCCCCTAATGATTGACTTATACTTGACTTTATGCTCACAAAAAATAATGGATTAACGCTCGTAAAATAGTACACGATATATGCACGACTAATCACCGCGAGGGCCCAAAAGTGGCTCTCTATATAGTGTAAAAAACCGCCCTGGTGGGGGCCTGTTCACACCCATTCCCACGTGCGCATTCCGGCGGAGGCTGCACTTACGTCATCCTGCAGTAGCAGTAATTAACAAATTTTCATATTTTATTTACGTCGCTTTGGCGCCTATGATTTCTTTCTTTATTTGCTTCCAAGAATGCTCATCTTCTGCTGATGGTCTCACAGTTTCGATCCCGTACATCCGCCTGTCTTATTCTAACGGCCAACGGATATGTGATTATGAGATTACGCCTTGATTGCACTTTTGGAATGCGCGTGCACAACCCCAGAGGACAAATAGGTCGCACACGTGCAAGAAATAGGGAGTAGGTTTCCCGGTATATCATGCGATGGAAAAATACTAAGAAAAATATTAAGTGTCATTAAGGAGAAAAGAATAATGTTCTAGAAGTTATATCGTGGCGGGACGTCACAAATGTTTTATAATATGTATTTTTCAAAAAAGTCGTAATAAAATTTCAGTTGCCGAAGAAGTCCCGATGAAGGAACAAAACGTTCAATAAGATCGAAAAAAAAAATAATAAGATCGAAAATAATAACGTTTTAGATTCTTACCCTGTCCTACTTCCCTGCGACACATTCATTATTAATTTTATTTTTGGACGTGATAAACGACTAATAAATTTTTTACTACTTTACTTTTAAAAAAAACAATTTTATCTGTTTCAGAAATATCTACTTACACATTCAACAGCGATTGTCCTCTAACATCTACGTCTTTATTTTTTATTAACTGCATACATCTTTACAATTTATCCGTAGACATTTGGTATATTGTCATATAAGTGAAAAATGATAGCACTTGGACTATTTCTCCAATGAGATAGCGTCGCTATTGTCATTTATTTCATGTACATTTAATTTTGTACTAGGTCTCCTGGGTGGATTCTTTTGAACCTTCTAGGGATATATTGGTTGTAGTTATCGTTGTGGTTTATGTGCGTATCAATTTTTCTTTTGTATCTGCAGGTTGTCTTAGTTATTTTTTCTTCTATCGTGGGAATATTTGTGTCCTTCCTTATTTCTTGATTACGGATGTCCCATGGTGCACTCACGATTGTGCGTAGGGTTATGGATTGTTGACCCTCGAGCTTGGCAATGTGACTTTTCGCTGCTATATCCCATAGCGGTTATCCATAAGTCCACATTGGTTTTATTATTGTTTTCTAGATTATTAGTTTTTTTCTCTACACTATGTTAAGATTTTTTACCAGTTAGCCAAGTCATTTGTCTCCTTTTCAAACGAATTTGTTCAATTGTGGCATTTATATGCTTTTTCCATGTTAGTTTGAAATCTGGATGTAGTCTCAATTACTTGACCGTCGTTACTTGCGAAAATTCTGTATCATATAGTTTTAGTTTTAGTATTATGTTTTTCTTTAGTGTAAATGCGATATGTTTACATTTTTTAGAGTTTCCCGTCATCTTCCTTTTATGTAACCATTCTTCAAGAGAGTAGATTTGTTTTTGTAACGATTAAATTGCTTGTTGCAGGTCCTTGTTTATTGTAAGCATTGCAGTGTCATGTTCAAATGTTAAGACTGTGCAGTTTGTGTTTATTTGTATGTCTGCCGTATAGAGAGTGTAGAGAATTATTCCGAGGATACTTCCCTGGAGAACTCCAGCTTTGATTAATTTAATGTTTGAATGAGTGCTTTTGGTTTTTACATAGAATGTTCTGTCGGAAAGGTAAAATTTTAAGAGTTTGTAATTATTAAAAGTGTGTATTGATTGTTTGTAATAATCCATGATGCCACACTTTATCGACAGCTTTTTCTACGTCTATGGAGACGGCGGAACAGTAGTCCTTATTTTCTAAAGCTGTGATTATCGTATTAGTTACTCTGTGTACTTGTTCAACGGTAGAGTGTTTGTTTCGGAATCCAAATTGATAGTCAGGAATCACGTTTTTGTCAGAAATTATTCGTCTTATTCTTTTATATTATTTTTTCAAGCAGTTTAGATACTAATGGTAAAAGTGATATCGGTTTATAAGATCCATCATGTGCATCTTTATTAGGTTTAGGGAGCATTATAATTTCCGCGAGTTTCCAATTACTTGAGAAGTGACGGACACGTAATACTATGTCTTAATAGTCCTCTGGTTTTATTTTTATGTATACACTCATTCCGAAACTTCTTCCGTCCTCACAAAAGTTTATAGTATTAACTCTTGGTTATTTTTGTTTGAGGTACTGTGTTACAAGTGAAGATGAAAACTTGGTTATTGACTATACATATTTGATCAAAAAGAACTATAATTGTCAATTATTCTTCGAAACAATATTTTTATTATTTTATCTTCCTGAGTAAAAAGAGAATCTAGTAATTGTATTTATGTAAAGATTATGTTTAGACTTATTACTGTAGTGTCTTTTTTATTTACAATTCATATTAATGTATCACATCTGCATAAATTACTTACGATTCTCTCTGAGAATTGATTTTATTTTCTTTTTTTAATAAAAAAAAGATGTAAGGATTAAGATAGTAGTAAGCATCGATTAAGAATTTTAAGTGTCAAAAATAGAAAAAGATTTGATCATAAACAAATGTACATCAAAATGTTTTAAAGAAAGTCAATTTAAGAGATTTCTAGTATTTACAAAAATTCTGATATTTTCCGTAGGATAATAAACTAGACGAAATAGTTAACCGTTCTCTTAGATCGATATTCAAATAACTTATAATCAATAAACTGTTTATATTCATAAGTTATATTATTTCGAGCAAGGACTCATAATAGAAGCTGAATATTTACCATTCAAACATTATGTAGTTTACCAATTGAGTTTGAAGACAAATTCAATCAGCGTCTGTTAGGCACAAAAGATATAAGTGAAACTTTTGTATTTTTATTCTTTTTTAACTATACCCCTTATTGTAAAAATATTTTATCTACATAACGACATTAAGATGCAAAAGTTTTAGATAAAAATAAAAAATATAGTATAAAAATAAAATACCTTAACGTTATTAGTGCAAAAAATTCTTTCAAAATATAATACGAGCAGTGAAGTGCTAACTAACAAACGTGAAACAAAAGTTAAAACAAAAAATTTCTAACGGACTACCTATTTATTTACGGTATTTAAAAAGTTTCTATTTGTTTTTAAAATGCATAGCGATGATGATTCATTAAATTCTTATATATCTAAAGCTAGTGTAATGCTTGAGAAGTTTCATTTAGATGGAATGCCTGTTTTTCCTTGGCTAAATAAATTTGAATCTGTAGCAGATTATGTCGGAGTACCTGATCATAAAATGGCTGCATTTTTATATTCAATGTTGGAATCTCCAGAAGATTTAAATATTACGAAAGATGAATCTTCTTTCAATTATTCATACGAAGAGATAAAATTAAAGTTTCTTAATCGTTATTTTCACATGAATATTACAAATCCGGCTAGACAGTTATTTAGAGTACGAGTACAATATGAACACGAAACGGTAGAGAAATATGCTGAAGGTTTGAAAAAACTATTTGATGACTGTTCTTACAAAGGAAACAAAAGAAATAGGTTAAAAAATAAATTTTTACATGGATTATACGATGATGACTTACGTATTTCTTTCAAAAATATTCGATACTTACGGTTCAATGAAGCGGTAAAAAAAACCGTGGAAATACGAGATATGTTGAAAATGGTTAAATTGGTACCATATAAACAAAAGGCTGACAGACAAGAAATAAAACAAAAAGGATAATTAAATGTTAAATCAGTGTAATATTTAATTGTCGAAATTTCAGGACGATATATTTCTCATCAATATATGCTACAAAATGATGAAATATCTAGCACGCACAAAAAATATTCAAAACGTGTGAAATTGTTGAATGAAATAATTCAAAGCCAATTAACTGTGTTTAAAAAAATACGTTAATAATAATTAATTATTGAAGTAGCGAGAGGAAAAGTTTCTTTTCTATTTGTAAATGATAATTCTGCCAGTTATTAATAATAGTGTAAAGATTTTGATCTGGATCTTATACTTTTAAGAAATAATATTTGTACCGGAAACATTAAAATTGGTTATTTTAATGAAACGTCTCAAAAAGGAAAACCAAAAATTGTAATTTTTATAATACAATAAGGTTATAAATTTAAATTATTTTCTTAAGGAAAAGAGATAATTTAAAATTGATATTTATTTAAGGATTGATCGATCTGAAAACACTTTGAAGGCCTTCCAATTAACAGAAATTAAGATCTTGATATTCAAAAAATACTTTTCAACATACTCACGAATTGTAAAAAAAATGTTTCTAAATATCACAATGACGTAAATTTATAAATGAAACGTAGTGTTGAAGAGACGATAAAAAAACGCAAATCGATGACCGTTTACTTTAATCTAGTTTCAAATTTCTTATAATCCACGTATCATTTATAATCATTAATCAAAATAATAAATCAAACACAAGTTTATTATAGAAGTTTACGATTCGCTCTTCGTATCTTTTCTATAAAAGCTTATATTATATTTGTATATAAATAAATTATTAGTTTTTTAAAATACTTGCGAAATATAAATTTTGACATTAATTATAGTAATTATGTCAGCAGATTTACTTACATAGTGATGTTTTCATTTCATTATGATTTATAGATATTTTATGTGTAGTAAATTACATTAAGAAAATAATAAGTGTTCTTGAACACTAAAGCCTTCTTTTCTGTATTATAAGATTTTT